>NC_143481.1:66669180-66837796 GCF_027475165.1 Benincasa hispida | reverse complement strand
GAAAAGTAGATAAAAAAAAAAAAAATTGGAGGTAGAAGTAATATCTATATACTTAATTTTAAAAAACAAAATAATCAACAAACGAGACCTAAACAAATAAAGAAGCCACAAAATAATCAACAAACGATACCTAAACAAATAAAGAAGCCAATATTAAATGAAGTTACATAACAATCCTTAAGATAGTTTTTTAAAAGTTATTTGCTAACATATATTTCTGTTTCGAAAGTTTGAAACCTAAATGAAATAAAGTTAAAAGGTAAAAATAAAATTTAAATCTTAAATAAATAAATGTCTTGAATTAGAATCTTCACTTGAGTAGAAAATTGTAGAAGATATATGGTTCAAGCTTTAATATATATATATATTCCCCATGAAAGGGAATTGATCAATCTGTACCATCTCAAAAGGAAAAAAAAAATAAAATAAAATCTACATGCTCAAAGAAACCTCACATCTTAATAAATAAATAAATAAATAAATAAAGGATTAAAATAAATGTTTACTTAAGCCAGAAGAGTTATATGATAATGGTCACAGAAGGCGGCCCAGAAACATCAGAAAACAGGGGTTGGAATAATATTTATGCTCACCTCCTTTGACACTGAAGAAATCTTCACAATCAGAATCCAACCACGCTCGAGAATCAAAGAAAGCTTCTTCTTTACTACCTATGAAGAACATGAAACCACCACTTCAATTGATTCAGATGCATACGAATTCGATCATTCAAATAACAGATTGAACAAAACAGAGCAATCAAAAGAATGCCATGGCGGAAAGAAAACAGAGAAAAAAAAAAAAAAAAACAAAACCCAGAAAGAAAAATCAAACCAGAAGGCGTCTTGTGGTGATTGGATATTACAGAGATGTCTTTAATGGCGGAATCGGTTTTGTTTTGGAGCTTAAAGTGTTTGATAGGTGAAGGTGGAATCTCAAACTTGTCTGTCATGGATTCCGGCGGCGCCGGTGACTTCACGGCGGAGCATTCCGATCTGGTGTAAACGGAAGCACATGTACCCATTTCTCTTGGCTTTAAAGCAACGGAAGAAGAAGGAAATAAGACAGAGATTGAGAGAAAGAAGGAAGAAGCAAGAAGTGAGAGAGAGGCATGGAAATGGGAGTTGGGTTGTTGGGAAATTGGGACCAGTTTTTTATTATTTTTATTTTTATTTTTTATAATAATAATAATTTAAAGAGAATTGATTAGTGTGATTTGGAATGGAGTTTTTATGGGGAAGTGGGTACCCAGTAAACAGAGATTTCAGAGATGAAAGTGATTTTTTTAGACTGAAATTTGTGAAAGTAACTGAACAGAAAAGCGGGGAGGTGTTGTTGGCCATCTTGGGACATGAGACTCAATTATTTACATGTGCCAAGTTTTGACATTACAAATAAAGCTTCTAAATCCCATAAATTCCCTTTTTTGTGAAAAAAAAAAATACATTGAATTTTGAAAACAGGCCATTTTTTAATTTCTCTTTTCAGTTTTTTTAAAAAAAACAAAAAACAGAGATGATCTTGAACTCAAATTTAGTTTCACAAATATCTAGAGCATGAGTGGCAAGAGTGTGCCTAATGTTAGTGACTCTTGGATGTGATAAAAGTCTTTAATAAAAAGAGTTTTCGTAGAATCAATGAGACGATCTCAACCCAAAGGAGGGTGAAGGCCTAATTCAAACAAGGTCAATATTTCGATTAATTTCATTATTCCAATGATTCGATGAACAACCTTGTCAACGAGCATCATGTTACCTTTGATATTTCTCTCGATAGTCTCCAATTCTACCTATCAACCGTTTTTGTTGCATTTGAATTGAACTTATAATATATTTGATCACTCGTCTTTGTTGCATTTAAATTGAACTTATAATAGTTAAGTGGAGGATGACAAATTGACGATGTCACAAGATCTGTTCTAGAATATTGGCTAAGGCCTTTTCATTGCATCGACCATTTTTTAATTGTAGTATATTTTTTTCTCTACTATAACAATGATCTTTAATATCTAAAGAGAAAGGTAATGTCAATTACCATTAATTTGAATCATTTTAACTAGAGATCTTAATTTTTATCGAGAAAAATAAAATAATGATAATTAGGCAGTGGAAATGAGGTGGAATTTTTATTAAATGAAAATAAAAATGCAAACATGAAGTCATTATTTATCCATATTTGTATTGGCAATTAAAAAAAAAAAAGTTTGAAGTGGGTGTAGAGAACAAATTGGCCAAATATTTGGATCAAAATTGCATTTTATTTTTCCTGGAAATGGGGATTAGGAAAATTGAAGGGACATCCCAAAAGAAGGCCTGAAGGGAACGAAAGTACGAGTAAATAATGGCGAGTAACGTGTCCGGTAATTGACCGGTCAAACGTACAGCCTTGACTTCAGACAAGGTGACGTGGAGCTTTTCGAAGTGAACCAACGACGACTTTTATTTATTTTGACATTTAAGTCCATTTCTAATGAAGATTAGTGTAATCGTAATAAAATTTCGATAATAGATCAATTTAAGAGACTGCAATCATAAATATTATTAGATTATTTTTTATTACGTTTACTTAAAATTATGAATTTTGTCAAATTTACTATTATCGCTATTTTTTATTTATTACGTTTTTATTAGAGTGAACGTAATCTTAGTTTAAAATTTTGTAGATATTTGAAGTTAAGGGTGCTTAAAAATAAGATGTATTAAAATATACTGTTTAAAACCAAATAAACTATGTGTTGTAAGACATGAAAATGTTAATCGATTACAATTTTGAATTATAGGTCAAGTGAATTAAGCCTAAAAAATCTCGAATAGTTTTTAAAGTTTGTCCATATGGATAGAGAATGTCCAAAGTCGAACAAAAATAATTTTAAATTTAATAATTTTAAAAACATGGTGTTATTGTAAATTTGAAAAAAATTGTTATATACGTAGAGAGGGGGAGAGGGTGCAATGGAGATTAGAATTTTAACCTATAATACAAAAAATATGGAGCATGAGAATCTAAATCTCAAATCTCAATATATTGATTATGTGTAATTTATTCATGATTTATCTTACAAATACATTAACCATTGAGCTATACTCAAGTCGATAATGTTGGATATTGATTCTCATAATTATAAGTAATTTTACTAATATATTGGACATTACTTGACAATTTAGTGTTTTTTTTTATATATAATTATGATTCATTATCAAATATAAATGATATTTAAACCGTTTATTCACATCCTAATTTGAGTATGACTCAATTAGTTAAGACATTATTTATATGTTTTAAATGTTACGTATATTAATTTTGAACGCTGCATTGCTTAAAAAAAACCCACAGTTTTAAGAAAGTAGTTTCAGATATCATTTTTATTTTAGAAATCAAGTATTCAAGCTATCTTGTTTTTAGCTATCTTTAATTTTTTATACAAACTTTTAGAACATTCACTAAGTGGCATGACTTATATTCCTCAGACATAAAATATCAAGTGGCATTTGGTACGTTTAGTTAGTAATCATAACCAATGATTATTATGATTTGTAGGTTATAATAGTTTGTATTTGAGATATAGATTGTTTTGATATTGGTAGGAATCATAAATATTGTAACAAAAAAAAATAATAAGAAATAGGAAACACAACAACAAATAAGAATTTGAATTAATTGTATATTATCACAATTAGAAACACCAATTATTATAATTGGATCTTCAAAACTCGGTGGAATGGACTATTCACTCACTCAAAATTGGAGTTGAAACAATCCCTTTTAAGTAAATCTCCCTTTTGTTGAGTAGGCTAAATATAACCTCAATTATTTTGAGTGTTCCCTCTAAATTAAGAGGTTTTTTTTTTTTTTTTTTTTTTTTGCATTTTTAATTTTTTTTCATTATTCTCACCATGACGGTGAATGTGATTAAAAAGTTAGTTGATGGACAAATTTAGACAACATAATATTTAATTTTATAGAGATTTAGAAGAGCAATACCTTAAAAGATGAAAGTTCTAAATTTATGGAAAAAAAATTAAAACTTTTCAACAATCCATGCAAGAATGGATAAATGTTAAAATACCAGAGACTAGATTAACATTTCTTGAATATTAAGCGACTATAATTATGTCAAAAAACAGCAAACAAAATTAATAACAATTCGAATATATATATAGCCAATAATTAAAAAATATATATTAAAACAAGCGTAAATTTACATATAATTATTTATTTATTTAAGGTTGAAGATTTAAAATTTCATACATATATCTATCTAAAAAAAACATGTATTGAGAAATTGAAAAAAAAAATATTTAAATAAAAGTTGGAAATAATTCGAAATGTGATTACGCGCTTCGCACGGCTGTTGAATATCAGAGGCATATAAATGATGTATATTAAAAGAAAAAATAAAAAGGAAAATGAGATTAGATGACAAAAAATATGACACATTCTCCCATGTTCAGAGGGAGGCCTAATAAATTGTTATTAAAAATAAAAACAAAAACAGAAAATTGCCACCTCATCGGGTGGTGGTCTTGCCTCTTTCTATGTTAGCTTCACGTGGTAGGCTTGCTACGGCGTCCAATTATTCCAATCAACCGGTCTCTTTCATTCCTCAATTCTTTCTTTCTTTCTTTTATTTTTTAAAAACCTCAATTATTATTTATTCTTCAATTTGTTTACTTGTTTTTTTTAATATATATATATATATATATATATATACACACACACACATACACATGTTTTATAAATTAAAAAAAAAAAAAACTAAAATGCAGTTCAAACCAAAATAAATTTATTATTAACAGATTATGGTATTTTCATTGCTAAAGAATATATTTTTTTTTCTAAGTTACATGTAATGTGCACAAGAACATACCTTACATACCACTAGGTCATTTATTTTATTTCTCTATTTAAAATAGAAAAATTTAACTCAAATTTTAATATTAGATCAAGTATTTAATTTTTTTTTTTTTTAGTTTGATCAATTTAGCTTGATTTTTTAAAATGGTGATACAAAGTAATGGATAGAATTTGTATTTATAAATTTATTTCTAAGAAACAAAATGATTTTCAATCTGGACATTGAAGGATTAATATATCACTTTCTTTACTGAATTAAAAACTTATTTAATTATGAATAACTTTGTTCAAATACGTCTTTTCAAATTATATACTTTTTAAGCTAAATTATACATTCCCTCTAAATTTTAAAATTTGTGTGTTATTACCAGTGGTGGATCCATAAATTTTATTGTCGGGAGCTTTATAATTCGATAAATCTTCTAATTTTACTTTTGTAGAATATCTCTCATAACTATTATTGCTTCTCTTTAATGGAGATGATGGCCCTGTTGATTTTCTTTAAAGATATTTCTCCATTTAGATTTCAAATGAAATCTACAATAACATTGTAACGACAATGAATCGAGAAAAAATTGACAACATAACAACAATATCATAACTTAGACAACCCAACAAGTAGAGTTTAAGATGTTTACTTAAGATCTATAAATTATTTCAAAAATTAATAAAATAAATATAAAATAGAGAAACTAAAACAAAAATAAGAATAATTTGGAATATGAAAACCAAATTCATATAAATAAAATAACAAACTTAAAAAAAGAAGAATAATAAATAAATAAAATTTACCTCACAAAATAGGAGAAGAAGTTGAAGAAGAAGGCAGTAAGAAGTTGAAGAATAAATTAAAAAGTTAAAAGATTTATTGAAGTCAGAAGTTTTTATAAAAATAAACAAAAAGAATTTTTAAAATAAAGTTGAATAGTCATGTAGAGTACTTCCTTCTTAATTTTCCGAGTATTTTATAGTGATTAGTGTGTACTTATTGTTTTTTCCTCGAAAATCAAAGAACTATTAAGGAAGGAAAATTCGGAAAAAAAAAATGTAAGGAGTGGGACTTGGTCCTGGATCTGGAGGAAGCTAAAAAATAGATTTACTACTAAACTAGCTAGTGATATTAATGCTATGCCAAAATATATATATATATATATATATATATATATATATATATATATATATATATATATATATATAATAAAGAGAATAAAGTGGGGGGGAACCCTGTGCATATACTAAATTAGTCGGTGGTTATCACATTGACTTTTATAAACTGAAGTAGCCAAACATTTATATAACGATTATGTTGTATTAGCATATCTTGTAGTGATATTGTGACTAAAGATGTCCATGGGACGGGATGGAGTCGAGGATACCATTCCCTGTTCCCCATTTCATTCTCCATCCTTGTTAAATTCTCCATGGAGATCAGGATGGGGATTCCCCGCGGGGAATTCACAGGGATCGTATTTCCCACGGGTGTTTTTGTTGGGTTTTGTCCTAAAACTCATGGTTTGTAAACAATAAAACTTATTCTGAAAATTCAATAAGTTGTTATTGAATATATCGCGCTTATTTCGTTTTAGAAATAAATCCAATAAACTAAAAAGATCTATGATTATTACATGAGTACTTAAACTTTATGTGGAGATATAAAAGTTGATCAGGTTCGAGTAAATAAGTCAAAATGATCTATAGTATATGAATAAGATTGGGTACCTTATTCTAATAACATTATTGGATGCGACCCACTCTATAGTTATTACAAGAAGTTGTAAAGTGCTACAGACGACGTGATTCTAATCCATACATGTTATGACATGAGGAGTGGGGGCATCTTGTGCAATGGTTTGTACAAGATCGGACCACGAAATCAGTCACTCTTACTTTATAACGCTGTTTACTGTTTAAGACTGACTATTTCAAAGTGATGACCTAGGTAACATGATCTTAATCCTGTGCTAACTACGAACTCCTGTTTATTCGGGACTATTTTTAGATTTGCATAGGTGAGAGTTGGCTCAACAACGCTGGCTCAATAAACCTCCATTTCAGGGGTAAGAATGGGTAGATAGCTCGGGACATAGGGTGCAACATGAAATTCACTCCTACCCACTTTCAGAGATAGTAGAGAGGTTGTTCTCTTAAGTGTTGACTTCGGGTCTTAAACAAGAGGCCCCACCCTCTCATTGGCCCAAGAGGGACTTGATTTGTTGATCGGATCACAAACCAGTTGTTCATTAGAGGATCATTGGGACTTAAGGAACAAAAGGTAATCTCGGAGGTAAAACAGACATTTGACCCAACCGTTATTACGAACAACCTGTGAAGGGTTAACTTACTAATAGTGGTTATATCGAGTGGACATAATATATCTACAGTGAGGGAAGTGCAACTATGGGCTTTAGTGGAGTGACCCATTAGTTAACGAATGAGGGTTAATTCAGTGTAAAGAGTTTAGCCAATTAATCTCGAATCGTTGGAGTCCATGATTTGTAAGTCCACAAGGTCCCCCTACTAGCTTGTAAATGGATTAGCCTTAGAGTTGCGTGATAAGTTAATTTGAAACGTTCAAAATAGAATTAAGGGAATTAGTAATTATATGTATTATAATTACGAGTTTAATTTTAGAATTAAACGAAATTGGAGAATTAATTAATACTTAAATATGATTTAAATATTAAATTCATGAATAGGGATTCATGATGGTGAAATTTGTGTAAAATTAATTTAATATTAAATTAATTAGACTTAATTAAATTATTTAATTAATTATTTATTATTAATTTTATTAGAAAATTAATTAATGTATTAATTTTGTAAAATTAATAAAGTTTTTAATCTTGAAAACAAAATTGATTTTAGAAATCAATTTGAAAAACACAAAAATGAAAAAAGTGGGAAAACTCCATTAACACTAACCAAGTAGCTCACTCAATTCCCACCAAATTCTTGATTCAATCTTTCAAGCATGAGGTGCTCTTCATGCAACTATCTTCTTTGCATGATGGTTTTGCAATAAATAGGGAAGATTGGACTGAGAATCGAGCCTGCAAAAACTGATATACTTGTTGAATTTTGCTGAAAACTTGTGAGGTTGAAAAAGGTGTTCAACAAGTTGTATCATTGAGTTTCTTCTTCAAATTCCCTTCATTCAAGTTTATTTTGAGTCCCACAACTCAATCTAAGACTCCAAGAGAATAGTAGAGAAGGTTTTGAGGTGGTTCACAAGAAGATTTGCAGTTGAATTCGAGTTTCAAGAGGTTCTACAAAGGTATGTCTTGAAACCCTCTTATTATTGTATGAGCATGCTTTATTTATAGTCAAAATTATTAAATTAGAATGTTTATTGATCATTGTTGCTTCCGCTGCATGCTGATATACTCCAATAGTTTTGTTTCAAACTAAATAATATTTAAATCACTAATGTGGGAAAAATTTAATTAAATAATTAACTCTATCACTAAATTATCTATTATAGTTAGTTTTACATGACCATTTGAATTTAAAGATAAATTATTCAAATTTGGCCTAAAAAACTAATCAAATTTTTTAGTATAAATAAATAAATATAAATCAAATTATTTACATATATAATTTAAACTTAGATATTCAATTTAAACATATTTGTTATCCTGACTAATAAACAATCAAACTTGAAATTTAAATGTAATATTTATATAATAATAATAATAATAACAATATAATATTAAATAATTATACTAAATAAATAAATAAATAGAGGCTAACAGGGGCGGGGACGGGGAATGCATTCTTCATCCCCGTCCCCGTTTAGCTCACAAGGATTCCCCCCTCCCTGCCTAATCGGGGGATTTTCGTCCCATTGAGAAAATTGGACATCTCTAGTTGTGACAGGGATGGTCGAAAAATCGAGCCGAACCGAAGATTGGAGGTTGATTTTTTTCAAAAATTGATCGGGGTTGGTTTTAAAAAATTTCAGTAAAAAACCAAACCAAACCGACCGACATTTCACTCCAAACCGTCCAATTCTGACCGAACCCACCCATTTATTATTTTATTATTAGTATATTTTTAATTTTTTATAAATAATAAAACAAAATATCCTAAAAAATAAAAAAAATATCTTTCTTTTCAAATATCTTAATGATATTGTTCATTTTTCTTTTCAAATTACAGTCATGTATGAACATTACAAATTATAGAAAATTACAATATTACCTCTAAGATTTCAAAAGTCTCAAAATTTTCATTCTTTTAATGGGATAACTTTGGATCTTAGGCACTCACCCTAAGCTAAGGGAATTTTGGGATTAATTAAAGATCAAGAGGATTATGGTTGAAGTCAGGAATTAGGTATGAAATGTTTGGGCTAAATAATTGTTCAGGAAAAATTGATTTTCAGGCTGAACGAAAATAGGTGTGGCATATAGGCCGACGGAATAAGTCAATGATAGTGTGTGGTTACTTTCCAAACGATTCTATTATTATTACTTCTATATTATTATGATACTTCAAGGAATTCCACAATTACTCATGGCTTTAGAAAACTATGAAACTTAAGGATGAAGGATTATTATCTAAATTGATATTGCAAAGTTTGTTGAGAAATTATTATTTAAAAAGCTCTTACGAGATTTCTTATATGTGTTAAAGCAGCATTTGATGTGTGAGTGGCTAGGTTTTATAAATAAATGACTTCTAAAAAGGAATGAATTTATATGCACTGCCATTCTAATAATAAACTTTCTAAAGTACGTTTGTAGAAAACATGTTTTAAATACTCTAAGTCTGAACTCGATACTAAAGTAGATGGAGCTATCTGGGTCTTCTGATACTGAAGGAGAAGAATGTATTCAACTACATGATCATATTAGCCTTTGGGGCATATCAGATTAAGAATATCAACGCTGATTGTATTGAGATCTCTCTACATCAGTTAAGGTTATCAACGTTGAGTGATTGAGCAAAAGGGGTTCTACCTCAACAAAGGCAACTAAGTATGGATAAAGTATGAATGTTTTACGAGACAAGCCAATGCTATATATAGATTTCATCGTTTCCTATACTTAATGAATATGTTTTAAATACAATGATTTAATCTATTTCTTTAATCCTGAACAATGGAAGTTTGTGTTTGATTAGTAAACTATATTTTATTCATCATGTTATATTTATGAAGGAATGTTATAAAAGTCAGTCACTCACTGAGCTATTTAAGCTCACCCTTTCCAAATGTTTTACTCTGCAGGTAGCAATCGATTTTTCGAGGTCTAGCTTAACACTTTCAATCTGCCACAAACTTGAAGCTTCTGAAGTGATTTAGGTGGTCCACATGTTTATATAAGTTGAAACTTCATGTACATAGTAGTGGAAGGGATAGAACCTATGTTGTAACCCTTGTAAACTTATTCTTGTGTGAAGTCCGTTGGTTTCTGTTTAGCTGTTGAGATCTGAGTGCCCAAAATGCCTTAGCTGTGAATGTATTAGTGAAGTTGTACATATAAACTATTTATCAGGTTAAACAGGTACACAGGAAACTGTTGGGGTTGATGCCTTAAATCTCGTAGGGTTCTGTAGTTTGTAATTGTATTGTACAAACATTTTATTTATTTAATAAAATATGAGATGTTTTATTTGACGTTTAGTAGTATTAAACCCAAAAACCAATAAACTAACATTCAAGATCTCTAGCTTAAATATGTATGTAGAGATATACAGGTGGATCATGTTTAAGTGATAACCTAAATGGCTGAAGTAGATGGATAAGATTGGATACCTTATCTTGGTGACACTACGAGTACAGCCCGCTTTGTAGATGTTACAATTGTTGTAAAGTGCTACGAATGATTTGATCTCAATCATTCATGTGGAGACATGTGAGTGGGGGTCTTCTATACAAAGGAGTTAGTATAATATTGGACCACGAAATGACTAGTGTCATTATATAACGTCGTTCAAAATAGAGACTTACATTTCATCAAGATGACCATAGTGTTGGGATTCATGCCCTAAAGTCTCGTGTCCTGTAGTTTGTAAACAGTATATACGAACACCTGTGATTGTTAATATATGATATTTTACTTCACATCTTGTTGTTTTGCTCGGTTAATTGTTTTATTTGCTTTACCACAAACTAATAAACATAAAATCCCTGGTTATCTGTATGTGACTCAAGCATGTATGTGGTGACATACAAGTGGATCATGTCTTGAGTGATAACCAAAATGGTCTGTAGTATATGGATAAAGGAGGGAAACCTTATCCTAGTAACGCTATGGACGCGGCCCGCTTTGTGGAATGGTCACAAGTGTTGTGACTTGCCACAGATGATCTGATCCTGATCATTCGTGTTGGGCACATGCGAGCGAGGGTTTCCTATACAAAGAGTTTGTATAAGACCTGACCACAAAGTGTTAATGTCTCGTTATATAACACCGTTCATGAATAAGACTTCACTTTACTAGGATGACCATAGGTAACATGACCTCAATCCTGAGTGAGTTGGGAACTCCTGCCATTGAGGGCGGTCCTTTGATTTGTATGGGTGCGAGTAGCCAAGTCGCCGATTCAAACCTACCATTTTGGGTATACGTCTGATCTGGGAGCTAGAAACTCAACTACACATGATGGAATTCACTCCTTCCCCGAGACAGAGGTAAGTAGATAGATAGCTCCTTTAAGGGCTGATTCCGGGGCTTGAACGATGCGGTGCCACATACTTTCTCTTGGCCCGAGAGGTGTTCACACATAGTTAGACTATGTTGTATTGTTCATTAGAGGAATCAGTGGTACTTAAAGAGTGAGATGTAACTACAAAGGCAAACGGTAAATTGATCCAACTGTACTTACGATCATTTGTGAAGGGTCATCGTACTCATGATTGGTTATATCCAATGGACATAGAAATATATCTGTGGTAAGAAGAGTTCAGCTGTTGGCCTTTAGTGGAATCACTGACAGTTAATGGATGGTGAATCTCGTGGCCAAAGAATTTAGTCAGCCATTCACGTATCGTTAGAGCTTTAAACCACAGGTTCATTAGGTCACCTGGGTAGCTTAGATAAAGTCGAGAACCAGTGTTTGGGTTAATTTTAAATGTTCAAATTGACAAGAGAAAGTTCAATTATATATGATATAATTGGACTGGTTAATTATATATGTATGAGATACATTATTTTGGAGGAAATTATATATAAATATGATTTATATCAAGTAGAGGAAAAATACTATAGTAGATATATGATATCAAACTATAGAATATAAATATAATATGATTATATTTATTAATTAAATTAATTGATTAATTATTTAATAATTAACCAATTAAACGTTTGAACTTGGGAACGTGGGGCCGCGAAGATTAAGGTAACCGGCGAGTTGAAGTATGAAAATGGTTTTCATTTTGAGAATTAATTCATTGGTGGATTCGAGATCTCGCGCCCCAAAAGAAATCGTGAAAGAGCGATCGCCAAGAGCCTATACGATATAATTTCATTCATCTAAACAATCGTCTAGTTCACGCGTTCCCTAAACAATTGTATACGAATTTCCTAAACGATCGTCCAGTTTTTCCTAAACGATCATGTAGCTCTACTATACGATAAGCGTCTCCGCTATATGATAGCAGAGTTCTTCTCGTGCACGCTTATCATCTACACGAAATCTTCTCCTCCGTTCTCTACCAAACTCACAAGAGACCACTCTTTGGGTTTTTTACGCCGAGGATACTCGGGTTTCCCTTGTGGTGTGTTGCCCCCGCGACCTTGTTCCTGTACGTTCGGATCATGCAGTAACAGTTGAGAGACTCGCCGGGTACTGGTAGATCGGTGGGAGTTTTCCGCTGCTGTGGGTTCAAACAAATGAAGACTATCTTCCTCTTGTATGAACCCCTTTCTCTATGTTTTATCGTATTCTGAGTATGTTGTTGATGAGTTTAATATGCATAACTATTAGTATAGAATGTACATCGTTTATATTCTGGTCACTGTGAAATCGGAGCCATCTGAACCTGCTCATGGAATTTTCAGTATGAGATCCTTCACATAGGTGACATGACCTGAATCCTGAGTGAGTTGTGAACTCTTGCCTATGAAGGTGTTCCTTTGATTTGTATGGGTGAGAGTGGCCAGATCGCCGACTCAATAAGCCTACCATTTTGGAGATTCGTCTGATTGGGGAGCTGGGAACATAGTTACACAAGAAGAAATTCACTCATTTCCCAATGTCGGGGTAAGTAGAAAAATTGCTCCCGTAAAAGCTGATTCCAAGGCTTGGACAACACACTCTCTCTTGGTCTGAGAGAGGTTTGGTCTGTTGGGGTTGATGTCCTAAAGTCTCGTGTCCTGTAGTTTGTAAACAATATATACGAACACTTGTGATTGTTAATATATGATATTTACTTCACATCTTGTTGTTTTGCTCATTTATTTGTTTTATTTGCTTTACCACAAACCAATAAACATAAAATCCCTAGTTATTTGTATGTGACTCAAGCATGTATGTGATGACATACAAGTGGATCATGTCTTGAGTGATAATCAAAATGGTCTGTAGTATATGGATATAGGAGAGAAACCTTATCCTGGTAATGCTACGGATGCGGCCCGTATTGTGGAATGGTCACAAGTGTTGTGACTTGCCACAGATGATCTGATCCTGATCATTCGTGTTGGGGACATGCGAGCGGGGGAGTCCTATACAAAGAGTTTGTATAAGACATGACCATGAAGTGTTAATGTCTTGTTATATAATATCGTTCATGATAGAGACTTCACTTCACTAAGATGACCATAGATACATGACCTCAATCCTGAGTGAGTTGGGAACTCCTGCCATTGAGGGCGGTCCTTTGATTTGTATGAGTGCGAGTAGCCAAGTCGCCGA
The DNA here is from genome assembly GCF_027475165.1 of Benincasa hispida. Taxonomy (NCBI): domain Eukaryota; kingdom Viridiplantae; phylum Streptophyta; class Magnoliopsida; order Cucurbitales; family Cucurbitaceae; genus Benincasa; species Benincasa hispida. The sequence continues at coordinate 66,824,077 of NC_143481.1, read as the reverse complement.
TTCAAACCTACCATTTTGGGTATACGTCTGATCTGGGAGTTGGAAACTCAACTACACATGATGGAATTCACTCCTTCCCTGAGGCAGGGGTAAGTAGATAGATGGCTCCTTTATGAGCTGATTCCGAGGCTTGAACGATGTGGTGCCACACACCTTCTCTTGGCCCGAGAGGTGTTCACACATAGTTGAACTATGTTGTATTGTTCATTAGAGGAATCAGTGGTACTTAAGAAGTGAGATATAACTACAGGGGCAAAACGGTAAATTGGCCTAACTGTACTTACGAGCATCTGTGAAGGGTCATCGTACTCATGATTGGTTATATCAAATGGACATAAAAATATATCTGTGGTAAGAAGAGTTCAACTGTTGGTCTTTAGTGGAATCACTGACAGTTAACGGATGGTGAATCTCGTGGCTAAAGAGTTTAGTCATCCATTCACATACCATTGGAGCTTCGAGCCAAAGGTCCATTAGGTCACTTGGGTAGCTTGGATAAAGTCGAGAACCAGTGTTTGGGTTAATTTGTAATGTTCAAATTGACAAGAGGAAGTTCAATTATATATGATATAATTGGACTGGTTAATTATATATGATGTAATTGGCTAAATGTATGAGATACATTATTTTGGAGGAAATTAGATATAAATATGATTTATATCCAGTGGAGGAAAAATACTATAGTAGATATATGATATCAAACTATAGGATATAAATATAATATGATTATATTTATTAATTAAATTAATTAATTAATTATTTAATAATTAACCAATTAATTCACGTTTGAACGTGGGAAGATGGGGCCACGAAGGTTAAGGTAACCGGCGGATTAAAGTTTGAAAATCGTTTTCATTTTGGAGAGATAATTCAGTCGTACATTTTTTATAGCCCGCGCTCGAAAAAGAATTTGTGAAAGAGCGATCGCGAGAGCCTATACGTTAGAAGCTCATTCGTCTAAACGATCGTCTAGTTCACGTGTTCTCTAAACGATTATATACCTCTTTCCTAAACGATCGTCCAGTTTTTCCTAAACGATCGTGTAGCTCTACTATACGATAAGCGTCTCCGCTATATGATAGCGGAGTTCTACTCGTGCGCGCTTATCGTCTACACGAAATCTTCTCCTCCATCCTCTACCAAACTCACCAGAGCCCACTCTTTGAATTTTTGACACCGAGGATACTCGGGTTTCCCTTGTGGGGGTGTTGTCCCCGCGGCTTTGTTCGTATCGTGCAGTAATAGTCGACAGACTCGTTAGGTTTTGATAGATCGGTGGGAAGTTTTTTCGCTGCTGTGGGTTCACACATACGAAGACAGTCTTCCTCTGGTATGAACCCCTTTTCTCTATGTTTTATTGTATTCTGAGCATATCGTTGATGAGTTTAATATGGATAACTGTTAGAATGGAATGTATATTGTTTATGTTTAGATCACTGTGAAATCGGAGTGATCTAAGTCCGCTCATGGAACTCTCGGTATGAGATCCTTCATGGTCATAGTTAGACTATGACTTATGACTTATTTTTCACTAGAGGGATCAGTGGTACTTAAGGAGTTTGATGTAACTATAGGGGCAAAACGGTAATTTTGATCGAGCTGTACTTACGAGCAATTTGTGAAGGATCATCACACTATCGACTACTTATATTCATTGGACACAAATATATCTGCAGTGCGAGAAGTGTAACTGTTGGTCTTTAGTGGAGTGCTAGAAAGTTAATGGATGTTGAATAATTTAATTAAAAGAGTTTAATTAATTCTTCAAGTACTATTGAAGCTTCAATCTATAGGTCCATGAGGTCCTTTCTGTAGCTTAATAGGAATTTAATGAGAATCATTTTTGGATTAATTTGAATTGTGCAAATTAAATGAGAGAATTAACTATATGTGATATAATTAATTTAATTTAATTATATATGATATAATTAATATAATGTATTTGATACATTATAACATAAAGTTTATTTGAGAGAAAATAAATATTTAAATGTGATTCAAATACTAATTATGTAAATTGGATTCATATAATTAATTTTAATATAAATGAGATTTATATTAAATATTATGCATATATGAAAGAAATAAAAATCCTAGGTTATATTGTATTTGATACAATATAAAAACTATAGATTATATGTTATATACGATATAATATATGGCTTAACATATATTATATGATAAGTTAGTTATCTTATAAAAATATATTAAATTCATATTATATTTGTTAATATTAAAATTTGAATTTAATTTTGGGAGGGAATTATAACTCTCTCCCCTATTTTGTCTCTTTTGACAGACGTGCTAGGATTGGTGGGAGAGATTTAATTTCATCGTTTATTATTTCTTCATAGAAAAGTAGTGTGACAGCTATACGATCTCTTTGTAAAATTTCACAGAAATCCTCCCTCATCTCCATCTCTACATCTTTTCCAATTTTTTCAAGAGTCCACAACTCCTTGGATTCTCATCCCAAAGAAAACAAAGGAAATTTTCGTGGTGGTGGCCATTTGAAGATCGATCGTGTTTTGTTCGTGACAACCCGGAGAAGGAAAATTTCGTGAAGACTTTGAGTTCTTCAAAGGTAAAATTTTCTAAAAATCCTAAATTTTCTTTTCTCTAAATTTATTAAGCATGCTATAAATTATTGTTTTTTTGCATAATTTTGTTTCTATAATTTGCGTTCTATGAAAAAACAAAAAAATTGGGACGATCCACGTTTCCACTCAAGGCCTTCACAGATTCTTTCAGAAACAGGTTCCATGAATTAGTTTGGGCAGTAGGGTCGTAAGAGGGTTGAAATTCGCTGTCTTCATGTCTTTTCTGGGGTTAGGAGGGTAGCCTCAAAGGGGGTGTGACACTTCTCCCACTTTGTTTGAAAATCTTGCCCTTTCCATTTTTCTTGTCATTTTCTACTTCAATTTCGAATGGGTCTCAGATTTCCTTGCTATTTTTTTTCCATTTGAAGATAATTTTGGATTTTTCATCTAACCAAGTTCGGAATTAGTCATTTTTTTCGCTCATTTTTTTGGTTTATCTGAGATGTTGAGAAATCATTGTTTTAAATCAATGTTCTGAGATGCTGTCATTTTCTACTTCTTCACTCTTTTATGTTTAGCATGTTCAGATCCTTGGAATGCAAGTGTATTTTTAGGGTTTCAAATGTAAGTGAAATGTTGTGTGTTGGAATTGTTGTCCTAACTTTCTCTTCTATTCTCATAGTTAGTAAACATTCGTAAATAAATTGTTATTAATAAAATAATCATTATTTTATGTGCACCAACTCAATCCTATAAACTAAAATGTAAGGTTATTTTATGTAACTTAAACATGTATGTGGAGACATACAGGTGGATCATGTTTAAGTAATAACTTAAATGGTTTGTAGTAGAAGGATAATGTTAGGTACTTTATCTTGGTGATACTATTGTTGTAAAGTGTTACAAATGATCTAATCTTAATCATTCATGTGAAGACATGTAAGCGGGGGTAATCTATACAAAGAGTTTGTATAAATTTGGACCATGAAATGATTAGTCTCTCTTTATAGCGTTGTGCTAGAAGAGACTTACATCGCACTAGCATGACCATAGGTAACTTGACCTTAATCCTAAGTGAGTTGCAAACTCTTGCCTATGAGAGCGGTCCTTTGATTTGTATGGGTGAGAGTGGTCAGATTCGCTGACTCAATAAGCTTACCATTTTGGGGATTCATCTGAGTGAGGAGCTGGGAACTGAACTACACAAGATGAAACTCACTCATTTCCTTTTGTTAGGGTAAGTAGATGAATTGCTCCCTTAAGAGCTGATTTTGGGTCTTGAATAATGAGGGTTCTCACCCTCTCACTGCCAGAGAAGGATCTAGTTATAGTTGGACTATGACTAATTGTTCATTAGAGGGATCAGTGATACTTAAGAAGTTGGATGTAACTACATGGGTAAAACGATAATTTTGACCAAACTATACTTATGAGCAATTTGTGAAGGGTCAATATATTGTTGAATGGTTATATCCAATTGATACAAAAATATCTACAATGTGAAGAGTGCAACTGTCGGTCTTTAGTGGAGTGACCGACAGTTAATGAATATTGATTAATTTGATTAAAGAGTTTAATCCATTAATCCCGTATCATTGGAGCTTCAATCTATAGGTCCATAAGGTCATTTTATTAGTTCAATAAGGATTAGTGAAGAATCAAATTAATTTTGGTTTAAATTGAATTGTTCAGATTAATTAAAGGGAATTATTTGTATGAGATACAATTAATATAATGTATGTTGATACAATATTATAAAATATAATGTATATGATACATTATAATATAAAGTTTTATTGAGAGAATTAAATATTTAAATATGAATCATATAAAAACTATAGGTTAAAATTAATATGAATATGATTCATATTAAAACTATATAGTTGGATGAGAGAAGTTGTTATTTGAATATGATTCAAGTATTAATCTATATGAATATGACTCATATAGAAACTATAGGTTAAAATTAATATGGATATGATTTATATTAATACTATAGCTTATGTGAGAGAAAATAATCTATGAGTTATATTATGCGATATAATAAACTATATGTTATGTATTATATAGGATATAATACATAGTTTCAACTAATTATATTAATAGTTAATATAATTAAATTTGAATTTAAAATTCAAATTAAATAACTCTTGGGAGTTATTTTCACAAAATTGGGAGTTATTCCCCCCCCGTCTCTCTCTCATAGATCAAATAACCAATTATAGAGAAGTGGAGGTGTGATTTTGGCAGAAGATAGGGAACTTTATCTTCCTCTTCTTCTACTCTGTAGTTTTTCCCTCTACCAAAAAGGCTCTCTCAATTCCCTTGCCAAAAGGTAAGATCACACAACTCCACCTTCGATTCTCTCATTGAGGATAACAAGGAAGATTCGTTCGTGGTGGTGTCCAAATGAGCAAAAAGTTTGCTGATGTATTCGTGTTTTTGTTTAGGTTCGAGAGGAGCGAATTCACATTCGTGATCAAACCGGAGAGGAAATTTGAAGATTGGATCGTTAAGGATATGTTTTACTTTGTCACTTTTTTCTTTATTCTATAGAAGCAAGCTTAAGAGTGTACAATTTATCTTGTAGTTTTCGTTGTTTATCTGTTATTTAAGTTCTGTAAAACGAATTCAAAGACACGAGCGATCATTCGTTTCCTCTGCGGGAAATTGATTCCCTTTAATTGATATCAGAGCTAGGTGATGGATTAAATATGCAAAAAGTGGAAGCTAACAGGATCAATAAGCACTCTAATTACATTTAATTTGAGTTTAAAAGCATGCAAAGATAGATTCTCAAAAGGAGGGTTTCAAAAGAAGTATACCTTTGTTGAAACTCTTCAAATCCTTGTTGAATCCCACAAATTTGATCTTCAAATTATTAGTAGACTACCAAGAGAGTTTTCTCTACTATTTTCAACCTTGGATTGAGTGGTGGAAACTCTCAATAAAGTTAGGATTGAAAAGGTTTGAAGGAAAGTTGAAAGTGAAATGAAATTTTAGAAAATTCCACTCGAAATCTGTTGCATGAAATGAAAATAAACAGATAACCAAGCTTTTATTAAGCTTAATCATGCAAGCACTCACTCATTCAACAAAGTGACACCCCAAAATGCACTAAGTGAGTGGTCTAGGTGTCAAGAAATGGAAAATCCCATTAAAACTCAAAATATGGGATTTTCCCACTATCATGTTTAAAATTAAATTTTTATTTAAATTAATCAAAATTAATTTTAAATAATAAATTCAATTTCTAAAATTGAATTAAATTTGTAAAATATTTTATTTTAATAATTAATTAAACAAACTTAATTAATTAAATAAATAACAATAATTTAATATCAAATATTAAATTAATAAAAACACCTAATTTAAACATGAATCCCATTCATGTAATCAATATTTAAATCAATATGTAAATATTTTAAACTCTCCAATTTACTTTTAATTTCAACAAATTAAAATGTTTAATTATATTGAATATAATTATCTAAACCCTAAAATTGAGTTTGAACATTTCAAATTCAAAAACCCTAATTTCGAATTATGAACACTTCAAAACTTGCCTAATTTTTCTAATTCAAGGTGTTAATGTTTTACGAGCTAGTAGAAGGACTTTATGAACTTACAAATCATGAGCTCTCTTTAACCTAAGTCAATCAATATTCGTTAACCATCAAGACATACCACTATAGCTCCATGGTTACACTCTCCTCACTGTAAATATATTTTTGTCCACTTGATTTAACATAATTAGTAAGTTTATCCTTCACAGGTCGTTCATATTTACAACTGGGTCAAAATAATCTTTTTATACCTATAAATACATCTTACTCCTTAAGTCACCACTGATCCTCTATTGAATAATTGGTTTATGTCGAACTAATAAACCATGTCCCTCTTTATCATGAGAGGGCAGGATCCCTTTGTTCAAGACCAAGAATCAATACTTAAGAGAACAACCTATCTGCTAACCCTAAATTGGGTAGGAGTCCATTTCATCTTGTAGGACTATGTCTCCAGCTATCTATCTGGTTTTATCCCTAAAATGGGAGGCTTATTGAGTAGTGTTGTTGAACTATTCTCACCTATGCAGACCAAAGGATAATCCGGAATAAACAAGAGTTTATAGTTAACTCAGGATTAAGATCAAGTTACCCTAGGTCATCGAATTGAAATCGCTCGTTTTAATAGTAAATGGTCGTTATAAAGAAAAGTGACTATTTCGTGGTCTGGTCTTATGTAAACGTCTTTTGCATAGGATGCCCCCAATCACATGTCTCTACATAAACGATTTCGGGATCACATCGTTTGTATCAGTATACAAAGTGGGTCGCATTCATAGTGTCCCCAAGATGAGGTACCAAATCTCATCCATATATTTATAGACTTTTTAGGCTATATACTATAACTTGATTCTCTTTTATGTCTCTACATAAAGTTAAAGCATTCATACTATAGCTGATAGTTCTAAAAAAGAGCTATTATTTCTAGTTTAATTCGAGCTTGTTATCAGATTTCACGTCTTTATTTTCCTATTTTGTAGGTACTGAGCAACCAAGGGGTAAAATCGACAATTTGGAGTTGATCGGGGTTAATTTGAGGTAATTTGGAGGTGATTTGTGCATCCGGGCTTCAAAAGAGTAAAAAAGATCAAAATGCCCTGCCTCAGCATCGCAACGCTCGTGTATTGGCTTAGCCTAACGCTCACCCATTAGTGTAAGACAGAATGGGTAGCGTTGCAATGTTCCGTGCTTTGACGGACAAGAAGCATCGTGCGTGCGCGAGTGAGCGTCAGGGCAGTGTTGGACTTCTTCACCTTGATGCTCTTGACCAGCCGTCTCAATGTTGCAACGCTAGTTCTAGCTGTTGAAATGCCTTGAATATGTTTGTTGGCACTTCAAACAACCTAGTACGGGGGTCTAGCTGATCGTACCTATTCAGATTTTGTATTCATCATATTTATTTATTTGCAGTCATTTACGATTTTGACCATAGGGTTTAGAGTAGTGCGCTATATAAACTCTTTAACCCTAGAGGCGTCATTCTGATGTGATTTTGAAAACATTCTCTTAAATAATATTGTTCTCCCTCTGCCCGTGGATGTAGCTAACACACTGTTAGTGAACCACGTATATCTATGTGTCGATCTTCTCTATCTGTACGTTCTTTTTTTTTGTGTTCATTAATTGTCGATTTCGCAACATTAGCATTGTGACGTTGTCCTATTTTCTATAAATATTCTCCTTCGATTTTAGGTTAGAGGAGGCTGAATTTGAATGGAGGCCGAGAAGAGTCCGGACTTTCTTCTTCCCTCTTTATGTTTTCAGTTTCGTTAGGCTAGTTTTTTAGTTTAATCTTGGATTGTAAGCACGGATTGGATCGAACCTCATGGGTTTGTCTATGAGTCAATAAGGTAATTTTCTAACTTGTTCTTGGATTTAGGATTCGATGTAACTCTTCAGTTTTCTACTCAATTTGATGTCTATAAATAATAATTATGTTTTCTTTAAATCTCAATTGAATTAGACTTGCATTTATGTGTTGGATTGACGCCCCTATCATGATTGCAATTCTCTGCTAATTAATTTCAAGTTTCGCACGTTTCCTAGTAGTTCGTCTATGCTTGAATTTACCCCTATAGCAACAATTCAACGTATATGTTTAGGTTTACAGGCGGACCTTGAATCTTTATATGCATGTTTAATTTAGATTTCAAGAGTACTTGGTGAATTGAACATGGCTTTTCCTGACAGTTAATCGACATAGTTGAATCCTAAATCTTAATGCATGTGTTTCTAGTTCTTTATGGCTGCTAAGAACCTAATTGAATCTAGGAGCATGTAGATTAGTTAAGGGATGGTCCTTCCAGCTTTAATTATGTCACACCCCCTCCCAAAATACTCTTTTATTCAGAAAAAGGATATGACCGTGGTAGTTGCTAGCCTCTACTGCCCGCAACCACCACCAAGTCTTTTAATCTAAATACCAACCTGTTACAAACACTAATAATCTACACATACAAAAAACCTCCCATAGGGATTCTACAAAACTTTATAAACATACGCATACAACCACAACATTAAAACTTAGAGTTTACTTAGCCACTCACAGTTCGTTAGGCTCCTACTGGTTTGTACACTTCCCCTAGTTCCTCTTGGCCTAAAAAGATATAACTCCTGATTAAAACTACTTAGAATTCGTAGCTTATCTCAAATAATTTATTTATTAAAAGAACTTCCACCAACACAGACAGCTTCACTGGCGAGATCCCCCTAAGCGATGTTGGCGAGATTCCTCCAAGCGATGCTGGCGAGATCCCCTCAAGCGACACTAGCGAGATCCCTTCAAGCGACACTAGTGAGGTCCCCACCAGTGACACTAGCGAGATCCCCACAAGCGACACTAGCGAGATCCTCTAGAGCGATACCCTTTGGAGCAACACCAGCGATACCCTCTAGAGCAATACCAGCGATACCCACGAGAGCGATACCAAGCTTTTTCTGTGAAATTCTTAGCAATACTCACCTCAATTCCAGTGAGATTTCCTCCGAGAGCGATACCCTCCTTACAAAGTCTCGCTGTAATTCTCCACGTTTAACTGCTTGCTTGTTCTTCACAAGCAACTGTTTGTTTATGCCCAATTCCTTGGTACAATTTCAAAAATTCATAACTCAAAATCTAGAGCTTTTTGCAAGAAACTTCCTTCTACAAACTTGTTTAGATTTGAGTTAGCTTTCTTACCTTAAAATTTCAGCCCAAACTTCTATGTAGTTTGGCTTGGAACTTCCAAATTTCATCATAGGTTCGGATTAATCCGTGGTTCTGTCTCTCTTGAAAATTCCCCTCCTTTGTTCTTCTCCTCTTGCAATCATTCTCCAACAGGACCACCTCGAAAACTAGATTTCCCCCAGCTTTCAAATGGCACCGAATTTACTAGATTTCCTCTTGCCAATTGTCGAAACCATGCCTTTGAAGTTTCTCTTCCTTTTTAATCTCTCTACCGCTTTCTGAATTCAAGGAATAAGTTGCCACGTCAGCCTCTCTTGGTGCCTCCAGCCAGACAATGATTGAGTTTCTTTATTTAAGATATTTCCTTCCCTTTCTTCATAATCCCTATAAACAACATATTTATCTACTTTTTTTTTTTTTAAAAAAAAATGTAATATAGCACCCCTTTTGGCTAAACATGCTTATCTAAGGAACCTAAGTTCGGGGTTTATAAATTATTAATTAGGACGCTTGATTGATTTCGATTTAAGATTTTCGGCCTTTGTAGAGATTAGTTAAATCACTACAATTGAGTAGCTATGCACGCATAATTCGATAACATATTCAATTGGAAAAAAACGATGATTGAAATTACGTTGAATGTTTACTTGATCTGAGAACTAGATGAACCAATTACGGCTTATATTTATCCTCCATCGTTTTTTTTTTTGCATTTTAATCAAATTTCAACCAAAAACCAAAACCCTGTTTTTATTGTTTTTCTAAGGTCAATTTTAATTTAAATGAAATTAATTCAATGCATCTCTGTGGTTCGACCCCACACTTACCACTGTTTCTATGCTTTAGTAGTAATAGGAGTAGTTCGGTGTATACAAGTTTTCTTTTGATCAAGTTTGAAGCTTATTAACGACGTATGTTTCGGGCGTATCAAAAAGGGCGTCGTCGGGGGAGGGGGGATGCACGCTAATTAATATGTTTTAGTTAAAATTGATTGTAAACTTTAAAAATAAAAAATATTTTTCTTTTTTTTTTTGTGTCTACTTGTTTTGCTATGGTAGAAGATTTGAACATTAATGCGCTTCAAGCGAGTTATGCGGCACAATAGAAACACAAGAGGTAAGTGAGATTGTTGAGCTTAGAAATCAAATATATGAACTAACCTCTATTGTTCAAATTTGTGTGGCCCTAAATGCGAATACTATTCTCTTTAGGAGTTGGCTGGCCAAACGCCGTTGTCGATGTCGTACCTGTCTGCTAGCCCAGGTATTTCTTTAGAGGCTATAGTTAGGGAACTTTCTAATCGCTCTAGTGACTATGTGCGAGAGTGCCCCTACAGTTATCAAGAATCCTTGAGAAACTTCTATTTTGGACACGAAGTTAGAGCTGGGCTTCAGAGTCTGAGTGACCGCATTGATCAGATCACTGAATCGGTTAGAAGACTTTGTGAGTCTTGGGAACAATCATCTTCTAAAGATGCTGAGTTGTGCAGTGGAGATACCTATATCGATGAGTCCACCAAACAATTGGTTCCTCGAATTTCTGACCAAGAGCCTTCCCGCGTCTGCGGCACTGAGGCCGACCTTGTGAGGGAATATGCATGGACTGATTCAGATGATGATGTTTATCCCCTGCCATGCCAAGAACAAGTTGGTGAGGTTAAGTATGAGTCTAAGCTTTAATTCGAGGAGTCTCAATCTGTTCTTTGTCTTGGTATTTCTTTAATATTTGAATTTTTCTCATCTTCCCTTGCGAGTCAATCGAGTCAGAGTCTTTATTTTCAGTTGAGCCAGTCCCAAAGTCTTTTATTTTATTTCCTTTTATAAAATTCAAAAATCCCAAATTCGACCTGTCTGGTTCTTTCAAAAGATGAGAACCCTTATGGCCTTACCAGGCTAGAAATGATCCAGGAAATACAAGAATTTCTTTGTGCCTTGATAGGAGATGGGTTGCGTCGAACAACCGATGTTAAAATTTGCGCTTCCTGGAGGCAACTAGGTTTTAAAATTTTTTTGCTTCTTTTCTTTCTTATTTTTATTCTTTATTTTATTTTATTCTCTTTAGGTTAGATTTTTTTAATTTTTTTTTCTTTCCTTTTCTTTTATTTAGGTTACATTTTATTTTTGCAGTTTTTCTTTTATTTTTCTTTTTTTGTAGGCCTCTCCAGAGCCTAATCGAGTGAGGAGAAGATGCCCGACCACACCATCTCGTGCGCGACATTGTTATCAGGGGAGGTTTTATGTTCCCTTGCTTTTATTCTGTTTTAGCTTACTTGAGATACATTGGGGAAAATGTATCATTTTAAGTTGGGGGTACCTGTTTGGTAGTTTTTATTTTAGCTTGGGGTCCTTGAGTGTTGTGCTCGGACTATGCTTGTGTGATGAGATTCCCTTGTTAGCTCGTTTGCTTTGTTGTTATCATGATAGTTTATGATCCATTCTCCCTGTAATGAAATTTGCATGAAGTAACATTAGGAAAGCACGATCATGATTTTAGCCCAATTCTAAAAATTTTTGTTGTTTCTCATGCATCTTTAAGTCATTATTTTGTGAAATTAAAGTCTTGCGTACTTAGAATTGGGTTATCTGGTTTGTATTTTTGTTGTCACCCCGAAAGGTCCACCTTTGACTTAAGAGTAACCATGCTTGTTTTAGAGCAAAACTAGATAAAGTGGATAAAATATGGCCTATGTGAAAAAAAAAAAAAAAGAAAGAGAGAAAAAAACAAAGAAAGAAAAGCAAACTAGTTGTAATTCTGAAAAAAAATATATAAAAAATATAAAATATAAAAATATGCATATAAAAAAGGAGGCATTTGTCCACGTGTATGCAAAAAAAAAAATAATTAAAAATAAATAGTGTGTGTGTGCATGGATAAAGGTGAAAAGAGTTGCCTCCGCTGTGACTAGTTAGGGCCTGCGAGAAAAGAGTGTTAGGTTTCCGGCGGTAAGGTGTGAAAGCTAGCCCTCTAGGTAAAATAAATGCCCTTTATGTTTTGTGTGTGTGTTTAGGCGCCCTTGTCTTAGTGTTGCCCTCTTTTTTACAAGTGTGGTATGTCCGAGGTCGATAATCGAACGAAAGTAGGGGAAAATAGGACTTAAAATTTTTTTGGGTTGTGCAAGCTTAACTAGCAAAACTCTAGGCTCACTCATGCATGAATAGATTAAGAACCATTCTTAAACTTGTGCTTCATTCATTGATCATAACTGGATTTCATTCTTGATTTCAAATTTCGTTCAGTTTGATTATTGAGACTGGAGTAACAACATTACGAATTAAGCTAGCATATCTTTAATTGATTTATATTCTATTTTATATATTTTTACCTTGCTCGGGACGAGCAAGAATTAAGTTGGAGGTGTTTGATAGCTCTCAAAAAGAGATATTATTTCTAGCTTAATTCGAGCTTGTTATTGGATTTAACGTGTTTATTTCTCTATTTTTTAGGTATTGAGCAACCAAGGGGTAAAATCGGCAATTTGGAGCTGATCGGGGTTAATTTGAGGTAATTTGGAGGTGATTTGAGCATCTGGGCTTCAAAGGAGTCAAAAAGATCAAAATACCCCTGCCTTAGCGTTGCAACGCTCATGGATGGCTTAGTCTAATGCTCGCCCATTAGTGTAAGAAAGAATGGGTAGCATTGCAATGCTACATGCTTTGACGGACAAGGAGCATCGTGCGCGCGCGAGTGAGCATCAGGGTAGTGTTGGACTTCTTCACCCTAATGCTCTTGACTAGCTGCCTCAGAGTTGCAACGCTAGTTCTAGCATTGTGATGCTATCCTGTTTTCTATAAATATTCTCCTTCGATTTTAGGTTAAAGGAGGCTGTATTTGAATGGAGGCCGAGGAGAGGCCGAACTTTCTTCTTCCCTCTTTATGTTTTTAGTTTCGTTAGGCTAGTTTTTAGTTTAATTTTGGATTATAAGCACGGATTGGATCGTTCCTCATGGGTATATCTATGAGTCAATGAGGTAATTTTCTATCTAGTTCTTGGATTTAGGATTCGATGTAACTCTTCAGTTTTCTGCTCAATTTGATGTTTATAATTCATAATTATGTTTTCTTTAAATCTCAATTGAATTAGACTTGTATTTGTGTGTTGGATTGACGCCCCTATCATGATTGCAATTCTCTGCTAGTTAATTTCACGTTTGCACATTTCCTAGTAGTTCGTGTATGCTTGAATTTACTCATGTAGCAACAATTAAACATGTATGTTTAGGTTTACAGGCTGATCTTGAATCTTTATATGCATGTTTAATTTAGATTTGAAGAGTACTTGGTTAATTGAACATGACTTTTCCTGACAGTTAATTGACATAGCTGAATCCTAAATCTTAATGCATGTGTTTCTAGTTCTTTATGGCCACTAAGAACCGAATTAAATCTAGGAGCATGTAGACTAGTTAGGGCACGGTCTTTCCAATTGTAATTATTAATTAGGACGTTTGATTGATTTCGATTTAATTAATTGTCGGCCTTTGTAGAGATTAGTTAAATCACATCAATTGAGTAGCTATGCACGCATAATTCGATAACACAATCAATTGGTAGAAAACGATGATTGAAATTACATTGAATGTTTACTTGATTTGAGAACTAGATGAACCAATTACGACTTACATTTATCCCTAGCAATTTTTTTTTTTTTTTTTTTGCATTTTATTCAAATTTCAACAAAAAACCAAGACCCCGTTTTTATTGTTTTTCTAAGGTAAATTTTAAGTTAAAAGAAATTAATTCAACACATCTCTGTGGTTTGACCCCACACTTATCACTGTTGCTACACTAGTAGTAATAAGAGTAGTTCGGTGTATACAAATTTTCTTTTGATCAAGTTTGAAGCTTATTAACGACGTAAGTTTCGGGCGTGTCAATAGCCATGAGTTCGTTTATTGGATTTTATAATTGAGTGTAATTTCAATAATAATTTTATTGAAAGACACAATATGTTTCATATATTATGAACTCTGAATTTTAGGACATTCCCAACAAGAAATTATTAAGCAAGTTAATGATTTATTGACCAAACTAATGGTGGTTAATTATTATAAGAATAAGTGTTATTCTGGGGTAATAATTGGTTGAGATTATCTCAATTCAGTGAAGGGGTGACTGACCACCCTTCGGTGGCTTTTATCCTAATTCAAGCATCACTGCAAAATTTGGATGTTAAATAGAGCTCATTAAAATTTTGCTAAATTGATTGGATATAAGAGTTGCGCTAAAATCTAATGTAGATCAATTTTTTTTTCTCAGCAATATGTCAAGTTTAGTTATTTCATTGTTAACCTATTTAAATTTGACCAAAACGAATTATACAACTTGGAAAGATTCACTTAAAACTATTTTTGTGGTTGACAACTTCAATTTCATCTTGATTGAGGAATGTCCTCCAGTCTGAACCCCTGATGCAACACAAAGTGTTCATGATGCATATGAAAAGTGGACAAAGGCACATGATAAGACTCAAGTTTACATTTTGACAAGCATACCTGATGCATCAGCTAAAAGATTTAAGAGCATGGTCACTGCACTTCAAATGATGCAATCAATGCAAGAATTGTTTGGGCGAGAGTCCTTGCAATTCAAGCTTAATGGGGTTGATTTTGACGAAACCAATCATGTCAGCTCCCTATATGAACTCCAGTCCACATTGAATGTCAAAGGACTAAAAGGGGAAGCAAATGTTTTCAACTTAAATAAAATTTATCAAAAAGGTTCGACATCTGAGGTAAAACTTGGAGTTTATAATAAGAGGTTTGAAGTTGGCCCCGTTGCTCTCCTTAAAAGGAAGAAATCCATTGACAATAAATCTGATTTGCTTGTCTTGGAAGCGTGCTTAGTGAAAAATGATGACTCTGTCTGGATAATTGATTAAGGGACCACTAACCATGTTTGTTATTCCACTCAGGGTTTCAATACCTGGGGGCAATTGGAAGCTCGAGAGATGATTCTTTGAGTCGGTATTGGACAGGCCGTTTCAGTTGTTGTCGTAGGCAGGCTCAAGCTAATTTTGAAGAAGAAACAATATATGTTATTAGATGGCGTATATGTTGTTGCTAATATCAAGAGGAATTTAATATCTGTTTCTTGCTTGATTGAATAAAAGTATTATCTTTCCTTTTCAGAAAATAATGTGTCTATTTTCAAGAATGGAATGGAGATAGGCTCTGCTTCAGTGGAAGGTAACTTATATGTACTAAGGTCGTTAGTTACAAAGGTAGTCCTAAATACTAAAATGTTCAGAACGACAAAAACTACCACAAGACCAAGAATTTCTCCTAAAGAAAATGCTCACTTTTAGCATATAAGGTTAGGTCACCTTAATCTCAATAAGATTGAGAGATTGGAGAAAAGTGAATTTCTAAATGGTTTAGAAGAAAATTCTCTACCTGTATGTGAGTCATGCTTTGAAGGCAAAATGACAAAACGACCTTTTACTGGAAAAAGTTATAGAGTCAAAGAGACCTTGGAGCTTATACATCCAGATTTCTGTGGTCTAATAAATGTAAAAACAAGATGAGGGTATGAATATTTAATCTCTTTCATAGATGACTATTCGAGATATGAGTATCTTTACCTAATGCAACACAAGTCTGAAGCCCTTGAAAAGTTCAAGGAGTATAAGACTGAGGTTGAAAGCTTGTTAGGTAAAAAGATAAAAACACTCTGATCTAATACTGATATCATAAATTCTTCCAAACTCTCCCTCTCCAAAACTCTTCCAAATTTCCCCAAAACTCTCTTAATTTTTTCATAAACTCTCCCAAACTCTCTTAAATTTCTCATGAATTCTCTAAAAATCTCTCAAAACTCTGTTCCACATTTCCATTTTGAAGGTAAAAATCTCTTTAAACTATCTCAACATTTTCACTTTAAAGATACATTGTTTATTTTCATTTTTCTTTTGGTTGTTGATCATGAACACATGTTTACTTTTTGTTTATATATATATATATATAGTTATTATTATGATCTTAACTAATCCTTTTAGATAGTATATATAATACTGATATCATTTTTCATCTTTTACAACAATTATATCTCATTCTTCTTCTATTTTTCCTTCAATTTATCATTGATAGAGGCTGATAGAAGTCTATCAGTGTCTATTAATGGGTTACAAATATATACAAATATATAATGTTAAGAAAAAGAGAGAAAATACAATAAACTAAGGCATCTATATACCCTTGAAATTCTCCCACTTGCCCTAGATTTATGAAGCTCTTAGTCCCAGTTCTACCGGTGACCCTCAAACACTTTAGCCGGGAGGGCCTTCGTAAATGGATCGACAAGATTATCCTTAGAGGCTATTTTCGTGACTATCACATCTCCTCTGTGTACTATCTCCCTGATGAGATAGTACTTTCACTTGATGTGTTTTCCGCATTTGGGGCTCTTAAGTTCCTTTGAATTGGCAACTGCTCCACTGTTATTGCAATACAAGCTGATCGGTAGATGAATGTTTGAAACCACTTCCAAATCCGTCAGAAATTTTATAAACCATACAACCGCTTTAGCTACTTCTCATACAGCTACATATTCAGCTTTCATATTGGAGTCAGCAATACAACTATATTTGATGCTTCTCCACACTATAGTTCCTCCGTTTAGAGTGAATATTGATCTTGAAGTAGATTTCTTAGAATCTATATCAGTCTGAAAATCATCATAATTAGTGTATCTTATAATGATCAAATCCTTAGGACCATATATGAGCATATAGTTTCTCATTCTTTGAAGATACTTGAGGATGTTCTTAACTGCAGCCCAATGACTATACCCAGGATTAGACTGAAACCTACTGACTATTCTGACTGCAAAGCATATGTTGGGACGTGTACATAACATAGCGTACATCAAGCTCTCGAATGCCGATGCATAATGAATTCTTTTCATTTTCTCAACTGCTGACTATTCCTCAAATTATTTTCATTAAGGTTGAGCATAAATAATTTAAAATTTGTTAAAAAAAATAAATAAATTGAGAATTTTTTCCCATAGGGGATTGAAATAGGGGGCCGGAAAGGCTTCCCCTACTCGTCTCGTGGATATCTCTAGTAGTCAATGAGAGTTTTGAAATAGTATAGTTAATTGGGAACTACAAAATAATATTTATTGTAGCAAGAGGTGGTTATTATACTTTTAGAATGGTTCTAATCCTAAAGAGTCTCCTAAACGTTCAGGTGTGAAAATTGAGAAATTTATTATTATTTATATATATATTTTTTCAGAATGAGCATAATTTAATTCTGTGGTTTGAATTTCGATTTTTTTAAAATAATATTTTAATATATATTGACAAAAGTAGGGTACGATTGAAAGTATTGTCAAAAATAGGTTTCTAAATCGTGTATCTGGTACACGAGTGCCTGTTGATCTGGCATGCACAATCTGTCGTGGCAGTCATGGAGCGTTGACTGAGGTAATCATGTATCGGGTACATGATTACCTTAAGTCGTGTATCGGGTACGCGACTCCCTTCTCCATTAAACCACCGTAGCCGTTCTACTTCCTCCATTCGAAAGCCTTATGCCTCATCTTTTCTTCTGTCTTCACCGTCCGAAAATCTCCTTCATTCGTCCATCCGAACAAATTATCCGAAAATCTCCTACCTTAAGTCGTGTGCCTCCATTTAACCGTTCGTTCGAAAGATTCTCCTCTCTTTGATTGTGGTAAAAAAAATTTCCTACGTTGTTTTTGAATATATAATCTTCATATATATATATATATAAGTACTTATATTGTTTGCATTTGGGCTGAACTTAATGTGTAGTTTATGAATCCATGATTTATTTGTTGGGTTAAATCTAGAAATATATGTATATATTTGTCTATTTGTTGGGCTGATTTTATCTATTGTAGTTTATGAACTTAGAAATTAGATTTTGGTTGGACTGATTTTGTTGGGCTACTTTTCTGATTTTTTCTAATGTTGTTTATGAACTTAATGTGTAGTTCTAATGTAGTTTATGAACTTAGAAATTAGATTATGTTTATGAATTTAAAAATGAAGATTGGTTCATATATATATTATTTTGTTTGCATTTAGGCTAAATTAAATGTATGATTCATGGATATATTATTTTGTTTTTATTTGGGTTGATTTAAATATATAGTATTTGGGTTGATTTAAATGTATAGTTTATGAATCTTAGATTTGGGCTGATTTAAATGTATAATATTTAGATCTTATATGTTGAACTTATAAATTGGATTTTATTGGGTTGACATATTAACATATTTTGTCAACTACAACAATTGAAAAAAATCATATTAAATATGTCGATGCGTCCTGAAGATTTAGTTATTCTTGAACCTGGAAATGATGGAGATAGTGACATTGACGTTGAAGTTGATGAATTATTTTGAAACGACAATAGTGGGGAACATGATCTTGAGTAGGTACCGTTGGATATGTTCACCCAAATAGATTGGAAAATTACAAATTCAACATGTGAACTAGGGTCTACTTTGGAGGAAAGAAATATAGGTGTAGATAATTGTAGTTTAATACAGAAAAGAATGTTGTTTAATACCAAAGAAGATTTACAGCTTCCTGTAAACAAATATTGTGTGATAGAACACTACGAAATTGTTGTAGTGGAATCAAATCAAGATCTTTGGTATATCAAATGTAAATCATGGAGTGATGGTTGTGCTTGGAGGTTACGGGCATGTCGGCGTAAAACTCATGGGATGTTCGAAATCACCAAACTTCAAGGGGAACACTCATGTTTGTTTTCAAAATTTACACAGGATCATTCACAGCTTGATTCAAATTTTATGAGTATCGAAATCTAAAATTTGGTTAGAGCTTATCCTGGGGTACCTATGGCCCTACTCCAAGAAGCAATTAAAAAATAATATGGATATAATGTTAATTATAGAAGGGTGTGGCAAGCTAAGAGAAAAGTGTTGATTGCTGTGTTTGGTGATCGAGAGAAATCATATTCAGAGCTTCCGTATTGATTGAGTGCTCTTGTTCATTACAATCCATGAACACAAACAGATTGGTTTTTCCTTCTCTCTGATGTGCCAGAATATTTTTGGTAGAGTTTTTTGGTCCTTTGGTCCTGCAAGAGAAGGGTTCAAACATTGTAGGTCATTAATCCAGATCGATGGAACTCATCTCTACGGAAAGTATAAGGGGAAATTATTGACCGCCTTATCTATTGATGCAAACATATATATATTTCCTCTTGCTTTTGCTATTGTTGAAGATGAAAATTCGTCCAGATGGTCATGATTTTTGTGGGCATTGCGTGAATATGTTACCTAAAGAGAGGGTATTTGCTTGATTCTGATAGACATAAGGGCATTCTTGCTGCAACTAATAATGAGGAAATTGATTGAAGTGAACCTAGAGCGTACCATTGATATTGTCTTCGCCATGTTGCCAGTAATTTCAATACGAAATATAAATCAAAGCAACTAAAAAATTTGGTGTTTAAGGCAAGAAATCAACACCAGAGGCGCAAGTTCATTCGATGCATGAAAGAATTGAAACAATTGCACCCTGAATGTCTTGAATATTTTTCAGATATTGACTTGGAAAAATGGACTCAATCACACGACGGTGGGTACTGCTATGGGTGGATGACAAGCAACACAGCTGAATGCATGAATGATGTTTTCAAAGGTGTTAGAATGTTACCAATTACTTCTTTGGTTAGGCTAACATTCTATCGCATAATACTGTATTTTAAACGTCGGAGACAAAAAATCAGTGAAGCACTCGATCGTGGGGACATATATACAGAATATGCCCTAAAAAAACTTAAGAGGTAGGAAAAATGAGCATCTGTGCATATGGTGACATCTATTGACAGGGAAAGTCAAACTTTTGAAGTACAAACTGACATAAGTATGATTTCTCCATATAAAGGACAACACACCCAAGTTTTGAGTTTGAAAGAAGGAACGTGTTCTTGCAATAACTGGCAGTCATTCAAGATTCCATGCTCTTATGTAATTGCAGTTTGTAATTACATGCGTATGACATACATACCACTTATTGATGGATGCTACAAATTGTCTAATTTCAAGCGATGTTATGAAAGTCGCTTCCATCCAATAGAACACCCAGATTATTGGCCAGAATTATCATTTACAGAAGTTCGTTCAAATGCGGACTTACTAAGAGAACAGGGTTGGCCAAAAACCATGCGCATTCATAATGAAATGGATTAGAGAGAGACAAGCCAAAAAGTGCGATGTACAATTTGCAAGAGAGAAGAACATAACAAACATACTTGTCCACAACGTACATTGGGTGCTTCGTCTTCGGGTCATTAGGTGTATCTTTTTTTACTTGTATTTTTTATGTAATTGTATATTTTATGTACTTGTATTTTTTATGTAATTGTATTTTTTATGTAATTGTATCTTTTATGTACTTATATTTTTCATGTAATTGTATCTTTTATATACTTATACTTTTTATGTAATTGTTTCATTTTATGTAATTGTACTTTTTATGTAATGAATTTATTTTATGTAATTGTATCTTTTTATGTATCTTTTATGTGATGGATTTTAATATGTAATGTAATTTGAACTTCTTAGGTAATGGAGCCTGGTCTATCTAATCCTGTACAATTATACCAACAAAATACGCATCGTTCACAATCAGTATGGGATAGTTCTTCCACAATAGTGTTGAGTTGTCAGAGAAGGGAGGCATCTGCACAACATATTATCCCATTTGATCACCGCATTATTCCCTATGTTGAGCAGACAGGTTTTCTTAGGGTTGCACAAATCGGTATTATTTAGCTTGATTGACACCTTATTATTGCTCTAGTTGAGCGTTGGAGACCAGAAACCTACACATTTCACCTGCCTTATGGGAAATGTACGATCACGCTGCAGGATGTTTCTATACAATTTGGGATACGAGTGTATGGGCAACCATTGACAGGTTCACTATAATATGACTGGAAGAACGTTTGTGAAGAGTTCTTAGGCGTTCTACCAGATGATCTAAAAGGATCAAGATTGAGTATCCCCTAGTTGGCATCCCAGTTTCCAGAATTACCTCCCGATGCCGATGACATCAGCGTACATTAGGGTTGACAAAAAAACCCACAGGGACCCGCCCCGTTCGGATCGGGGATTCCCCGGTTTGACCGGGGATGGGGTCAAATTGGGGAATTTATTCTAGTCCCCGTCTGGGGACGGGGCGGGGACAGAGACAGTATCCCCGCCCCGACCCTGATTAATCCCCGACCCCGAATTTATATATATATATTTATAAAAATATATATATATTTAGAAATTCTATAAACTTATTAATTTGTATATATGTAATATGTTTATAAAAAGACCCAAAATGAAAAAGTAAAAAGCCCAAAAGCCCAAAATTAAAAAAAAAAAAGCCCAAAATCTTCTCCTCTCTTCCTTCCTTTTTGCGAAAAATACTAAATTTCTAAAACTACATCCCTAAAACGATCGTAGCCTACTGTCAAATCCAACTCCGTCTTCTGCTCCAGGTGAAGCCGTGAAGAGTCTTCAGCCATTGAAGACAGTGAAGACAGCCATTGAAGACAGTTGGAGTCTCTAGCCTCCGCGTCCGCCCAGTCCATGTCGATAGTTGAAGTCTCTAGCCTCCGCGAGTCCGCGTCCGTCCGTCTGGCACCATTGAAGACTGAAGACAGATCTGCTCTGCGTCTGTCTGCCACTTTCAGGTGAAGACACTTCCGGCTTGAACTTTGTTTAAATCATGAGTCTTTTTTTATATATATTTTGACAGTTTTGTGTTGTTTTTCTTTTGAAAAAAACAGACTTTGTGCTATTCCGAGAGGCGAGATCTATCCGTTCAACTTTCAAGACTTCAAAGTTCAAGCCAGTGTCAGTAAAAATTTCCTTTCATTCTCCTGTTTGGCCGTTTGATATTTTTGAAAAGTATGCTTGAAATTAGTAAATAATATGTTTGAAAAATATGTCTGTGTATGTTTGATATTTGAATGTTTTGAATTTTAGACTTGAATATGTTTGAAAATATGTTCGTGTATGTTTGATATTTGAATGTTTTGAATTTAGGCTTGGATATGTTTTAAAAAACATAGGTATGCACGAGCATACATCATGCAGCTTATTGGAGGGTTTTTGTTCGCTGATAAGTCAAATACTCTAGTGCATCTCATGTTCCTCCCACTACTGTTTGATTTCGAGTACGCTAGTACGTACTCGTAGGGTGGTGCATGTCTTGCATGGTTGTATGGAGAACTTTATCAGGCTACCAATGCACAAACGTTTGGAAATAGCGGGGCCACTGATACTACTACAAGTATGGGCTTATGACAGATTTCCAATTATAGAACCAAAAGTCCAGTTACAGGCCCCAGATCATCGTCCACTTAGTGCTAGGTATTATTTCATTTATATATTTATTTCGTTACCATTTTATGTAAGAATATAAATTAATTGTATTTTTTATAATTTTAGATGGAGTGGTATATTAGCTGTCTCTGAACAGTCAGCAAATATGTTGCTCGTGTACTGAAAAATATTTGACAGACTGATGCACAATCAGGTAGCAAATGTATATATAAATGAATATTTAAAACATTTTAGATGTATACTTATTTTTTTTTTTGTCAGATTATTTGGACGCCATACACATAACAAATTTGGTCATCCTTACCTGATTATTGTCGTGATGATAAAGACATCTGGTTGACTGTTATATGCTTCCATATAGTAGAGTGGTATCATCCAGATCGTGTGTTGAGACAGTTCGGTCTGCAACAAACATACCTTCGTTGTCCTATACACTTCCAGCATTACACCAGATCGATTTGAGAAGTAAGCACGACCAAGACTGGCGTCAAATCCATGCGGAATATATATCCTACTGGCATGGACGACATGATCGTTGTGCACATGGAGAATTAACAAATGGGCCAGCTATATCAGATAACTACTTTTCTTGGTACAATTCAATCATGAGATGATTTATCATACCTGACGACGCTTATTATTATTGCATGATAAGAGATTTAAAATCAGACATTTTCCATAAATATGATATGAATATTGTTTAATATTTATTTTTTTGATTGTACAGAATAATTTTATCGGAGATGTACAACAATATTCAGTGCAGAACAACTTATCAGACTTGGGTTCAATGTGTCAGCAAATATTGGTTAACATAGAAGGTATTATTCAACAAACAAAACGACTCAATATTGCTGACACCGATCGAAGACGTATTCATCGTAGATGACGACAATAGGGTGAACCTAATTTAGAGGGACACGAAGATAACCCCATGAGGGGTAAGGGCCAGGGGGATCGTTTTTAAATTTTATGTAAACTTTCATTTTCAAATTGTAAATTAAAGGACTAATTGTAAATTTTCTTTAATATCATGACTTTTTTTTTAATACGAGTGCAAGATAATTATATTTTCATTGTAAATTAAATATATAAGTAAGTTTAATAATGAAGGAAAATGTGGACCCGTTCTTAAAGTCTTAATATTGTTGTACATCTCTAATTAAAAAAATAATAATTAGTTAACACACTTTTTTTAAAAAAAAAAAGAAAAAAGAAAAACAAATCGTGGACCGGGTCCACGAGTTTCCATGCGACCGGTCAACCAGTCAACCAATGTGGTGGTGACTGGATTAAACTATATCCCCGTACACGAGTTTGCCACATGGCAATTGTGTACCCCGTATACGATTTCACATCCCTAATTTTGTTAATAGTTTCGACAAACACTTATTTTTAAAAATACTTTCAATCAATCATATTTTTGTCAATATATATTAAAATAATTTTATTTTAAAAAAAATTCTCGAATTGTGCAAAAAAAAAAAAAAAAAAAAAAAAGAAGAAAAAGAAAAAACGTCAAAATGGAATATCATTGTGAAATCAAATTGTCCCATTCTAGGAAAAAAAATTAACAAAAGTCGAGTTGGGAAAGGATGGGAAGAAGTGAAGAACCTTGTGAAGATGGTGGAAAAGGAGGGATGATAGTCTTAAAAGAGCCCACGAAAGTTGATCTTATTCTTCATCAATCCAGCCGCCAGGAGTTGGTAAGATAATCTTTAAAAACACGCCTTTGTCGTAAAGCCGTCTGATTTGGGAATTGGAGTTCATTTGTTTTAGAATTCTCGAGAAATAAATCTGTGTCTGCAAATTCCTCGCAGTTGAATCGCTCCATTTTTTGATCGGCTAAGCGAGTAAGAGGTAGACGAAAATGGGAGTAGCTGCGAAAATCGCACCCTCAATGCTATCCTCTGATTTTGCTAATTTAGCTTCGGAGGCTGAACGAATGCTTAAATTTGGTGCGGATTGGCTTCACATGGATATTATGGTACCTACACGCCCTATATTTCTGATTTTGTTGAATTGTCAATTGGGTAATACCTTTTGATTCTTGCACCCATTTAGTTTAGTTTCATAACCCAATAATTTGATCCTAGTTTTTGCCTTTTCTTAGTCTTGATTTCCCACCATTTACCTCTCATCTAGTTTAATTGGTTCATAATCTATTTCACTTTACTTGTTTGAATCATATGGTTCATCTATACTTTCTGAGTTTTAATGAAATTTTATCTATGCTATTATAGTACTCTATAGTACTAGTGGGATTGTTTTACCTTAACTAATGAGTTATCTTTGCTGTTAATATCTTTTCCAATTTAACATCTTTTGAAATGAATAGTAAAATTGTTATAATCCTGTTTAAAGAACGTGTCTTACTTTCTTGCTAATTGGTTTGTGAGAGCATAGAGAAAGGCGCATGGTGATGTATAATTCAATTAGTGATATTATCTTGACATGCTTGCAAATTTTGAGATGTGCTAGAGTTGATGAGGTTGTATAAACTGCAATTTCTTTGCACACTTGCTGACAAATTTGCCTGGCATCACATCTGATATCTCTTGTTGCTTTATTTGCAGGATGGGTAGGTTCATTCTTTGCTGATATCACGCTCCTGTTGAACTGCAATGTGCTTCATGTCAATGGGTTTGATATTGTGGTTAATTTTACACCTGGTCACTTGTTAAATATAGGATTGAATTTTCCTCAAAATAACTTGACGTTGACCTGTGTGGTGTTGATTGCTTGTAGCATCTACTTCCTTGCCAAATGCCTGCTTATCTGAAAATAATTGCTAAAGTAACCTATGAAATATGTAGTTTTATTTGTTGATTTTATTATTTTTAAAGTAAATAAAATAAAAATCACTGCCGTCTCCTTCATTTGGCCTTTTCATTTGAAGCTCTCTTTTTTTCCCTCCAAAACATTTGGAGGAACTTGGAAATGGAACCAAGCGGAAGATATTTAGCGTTACTAGTCTAGCAATGGGGATGGGGAAAATGATGATGAAAATTTATTTAGTAAGAATGGCTTTTAATTTTTAGGTGCCTGCATTAGCTTATTTTCATGATTTTTGTGGTCCTTTTGTTGTTGAAAGACTCATGTTACTAGGAACTTGGTTTGTCTTAAATACTAAATCCTTTAGCTTCTTTATTTCGTTTTTTCATATTTATTTTTCTTATTATATCTATCAATATTTGTATGTATACATCTTTTAATTATCATGCTCTTCACCGTATTAAATTTTTTGGTTTTCTTGCATCTTGTGCTTAAGCCCAAGAAGGTTATTGCATGTTAGTATTCTGGTTAAATAAAACATTGTTCTTGTTTACCTTCTACTGGACCAAGTTCATATCATACTTTTTCAACAATTCAGTTATAAGGTCCTTCTTACGTTCTTGCTCCTGAATCTCGATTCAAATAGCTTGGCATTTTAGTTTTATGTTTGCACCATTTCTCATCCCAACGTTTCACCTCTGTCGATTTATCCTTCGATTCTTATCAATTTCATCCTTTCTAATGTTTAGATCCCCGATAATCGTTCTATTTTAGGGTTTGACTTATGATTTCATTATTTGCCTTTTTATGTTAATTGTTCAACATTCACCACATTCTCTCTGCTGCTATCTTTTTTAAATGGAAAGAAATTTGGGGTTGGAAACTAAAAAAGTCTTGGCCCCTACCCAGAATCACCTATTTGTGATTTAATTGGTAAATGGTCCAATGTAGTTCTTTCCTTGATTCCCATGCGTTTTGAAACTTTCACAGGTATTGCAAGTCCTCAAAAACTCATCCCATAGAGAATGGATAGGATTGTTCCTCAGTTGACCATTCAATTTGACCAATATATAGTTGGATCTTTTTGTAGACTAAGATCCTCCATTTTTGTCCCACCTAATCAGAATTCCCTTGAAACACTGAAAGATTCAAGGAAAGCCCAGCCAGTGTCCATTGCGCTCCGAAGTCACTCCACCAAGTTTCCTATCCATATTCTCGACCTCTACTTCTTGGAAGAACATGTATTTGACATTTTCATTTTTATGAGTGTCTCTAGGTGTGTGTGTGTGTGTATAAGTTTACCTTAAAGTTTCCATGTCATACCATATATGTTGGCTTTGGTTATCTATTTCAATCTGTAATGTAATCGCCTAATTGGAATCCTATCATTTTCTTGGTGTGTTAAGGAACTGCTAAGCTAATAATAATCAGAAGATGGGTCTGCATTTTTTTTTTCCTGAAACTGTTTTAGTTTTTACCCAGTCATTTCTTGACCTTTCTACATTCTTCAGTTTAAAATTAACGACCTGTGAAAACTTCTAATTATTTAGAAAATCACAAACATTTTAAAAATAAATCGACATGGTGGCCCCATGAAAATCTATCCATTGTCATTTGGTTGAATTCACCTTGTAACAGGTTTATGCATCATTTCTCGGTGGTGTGATTTGTGCATCATCTGGTTTACACAATTTGGCTTGCTTTTCTAATTCTCCAAGTTTTGAATTGGTTTATTTCTTGTGCCTAGCTGGTAAAGTGATATATTTTTTTTGTTTATGCATTCACCACAGGCACTTTGTCCCAAATCTGACAATTGGTGCTCCAGTCATCGAAAGTTTAAGGAAACATACGAAGTAACGTAGCACTAACCACTTTTCTTTTTCGTCCACCCCCCACCCCCCCCATGTGTTGTAATGGCCAATTGTTTGATCTTCATGACATTACCTTGACTTAATGAGGAATTAATTTCTTGTCTTGCAGGGCATATCTTGATTGCCACCTCATGGTTACAAATCCTCTTGATTACATTGAACCCTTGGCAAAAGCTGGTGCCTCGGGCTTTACATTTCATGTTGAAGTATCCAAAGGTACATTGTGTTTGGGCTTCAGATTTGTTCTACTTTTGTTGCATCAAAGTTGTTTAAGTTTCCTTTCCCCCTTCTCTTGTAGACAATTGGCAGCAACTAATCCATGAAATTAAGTCAAAGGGCATGAAATCAGGGGTGGCGCTAAAACCTGGAACACCCATTGAAGAAGTTTATCCTTTGGTATGCAATTGATCTTTTCATCTTCTCCCCCAATTTCATATCCTTCATTTACGAGAATGTTATATTTCATCGATATTGTATAATATCCTATTCATCTAATATAGCCTGCAAAGTGCTTATGGTTTTATGCAAATGCTGCTGCATCAAAATTTTATAATTGTTATTTAGTGCTTGTTCTTTCTTCAATTTCAGGTAGAAAGTGAAAATCCTGTGGAAATGGTCCTTGTTATGACAGTCGAACCTGGTTTTGGTGGCCAAAAGTTCATGCCAGAAACGATGGATAAGGTTCCATTACTTCGACATTCTCAATATTTCTTGAGCATTGTTTGATTGGCTTTTCTTCTTGGATCTCGCTACTGATTTTAACTTATTCAGGTACGGAATTTAAGGCAGAGGTACCCATCTCTTGACATTGAGGTCTCTCTCTCTCTCTCTCCATATTAATACCTTTCAGTTTTCTGCAACCTTAATGAATTTTTCTTGAGATTCTTGGGTACCTCAGAAAGTATCCTAAAGCTATCAAAACTCTGCGTTTGCTGAAGTGGAGATTAAAAAAGTCACTCCCAGTTAGTGTTAGAATTTATTCACATTAATTTTAACTTTGGCTGTATCCTTTCTCGGGTTAAGTATTTGATATAAGAAATCACTCTTTTCTGATACAAACATGGTTCCAGTCACCGGTCTTTTAAGCCCTCGTAAAATTTTCCCATGATAAAATGATGTGTTCAAAAGATCAAAGCAATCTAGCTAGTAGACTTTGGATGCAATCTTTGTATGTTACCAGGATTGTGCAAACTCTATGCAGCCGCAGCGTACTCATTGCAGTTCTCGATGTACAGATGGCCGTATGAGGGATGGTTTCTGATTGGTCATTTTTGCTTTGGTGGGCAGGTGGATGGCGGGTTAGGACCTTCAACCATAGATGTAGCGGCTTCAGCTGGGGCAAACTGCATCGTTGCAGGAAGTTCGGTGTTTGGAGCTCCGGAGCCTTCAAAAGTTATATCCATTCTGAGGAAAAGTGTTGAGGATGCCCAGCAGAACTCTTGATCCTTTAACAAGCTTCAAGAATCCGCCATCAGATCTTGTTTCACTTTTTTTTCAAACCATATGGGATATTTTAGATTGACAGAAGTTGATTTGAATCAAATGGTGTCGGTATAATCCAAACTACCATATGGTTTGTGAGTCCACAATAAATCGCTAGTAGAAGCAGAGAGGGTGAACACGTTGATTTATATTTTGTATTTGTTTTTGCTTCTAGTGGAAAACTTTATGTATGCTTTCTATGTAATAAGATGATTTTCATATGAAGTACAAAGAGTTAAAAAAGAGAGCTCAACTTTTATATTGACTAGTTGGTCTTAACGATTCAAGGCTTGTTTGGAATGACTTTCTAAATGTTTTAAAAGGTCCTTCCAAATAGACCCGAATGTGGTTGTCTATGAAGTTTTTGTTGGTTATATGAAATTTATATCAGATACACGAGACTAGCATTGTCAACTGCTCAATGGCACATGTTCTATGCTTTCTTCTCTCCAATGTGGTTAGAGCCTTGTGCCCTCCCTTGTATATCCACTTTAGATTCATGAATCTGAATTAGGTCCTGATATTAACTATTGATAAGAAATAAGAAATGCATACAAAGTTTGAATTTGCAGCTACCATATTCTGTCATTTAATATGTTTCATTTGCTTTCAAGGGTGATTGTATATATATTTGAGAAATTCATGGTGTTTCTTCAAGGAACATAAAAAGACATTGGAGTGGGCGTTGACCAGCTCAAAAAGTAAGGAATGAGCACGTGAAAGAGAAGGAAGTAAAGAAGAAAAATGTTTTGTGTTTCTTGACCAAGGGAGGAGCCCCTTTCATTCCTCGGCTAAAGGTATGTCTCTGAAACCAATTCCCAGATATTGATATTCTTGTTTTTGTTTTCCAAGATTTAACATCCAGAGAGATTAGGCATGTGCTCTCACATGCCATCTGCTTCCATCTTTCAACTTGGTTTTGATGATATTCTTTGTTTTCCAATTTTCTTTTATGTTAGATTATAGATTTGAGTTATCTTGATCTTTCTCAATAATTAATAATAGAACACTGACACAATTCTTATATATATATATAATTTGGATGAAGTGCTCTAGAAACAAAAATTGAAGTATACTTGGAAATGTGAATCCTGTCCCAGTTGGTTTGGTTTGATGGGAATCCAATTCAATTCATGCACCCCAATACCTTAACATCCTCTTCCTAACACTTCATGGAGACACAACATTTTGTTTATTATTAATTTCTTTTACAGTTTCCATCTTCCACCTTTTTATCAGTGAAGCTATGTCAACATCACCAGTTTCATTATCTCATAAGTTAAGAGTTACAACCATGTATAATATATAGTTATGTCAATAATGATTTTATTCAGATGTATTGTGGATATTACCCATTCTCTTCTATTCATGAGAGTTTAAGATCAAAATAAGATATGAACTTATTTATAGTTTGTCTTCATCTCACCCAAGCTGTTTGCTAGAGCGGCATGTTAATGTGGGGAATGGAATAGGGCTGAAATGGGGGAGATTACTAGGTTCTATATGCCAATAATTATTTTTATAAATTATGTGGTATTGGACATTGGTGCAGCTTGTCAACTTAAAGTATTGATGAGAAATTTGACCTAAAAGCCATGTTCAATATTCCATGCCTCAGCTTTAGCATGCATGAAACAAATGCCTTTTCAAGTTTTCTTTATCTTTCTTTTCTCTGTTCATTCTCTATTCTAAATTTCATTCCACATTCTGGCTGGTTAAAATGTGTACTTATATCGTATCATCTTATTTCTCTCAAACTTGGTTTAGCCAAAACCTGCTATTTGTTATTATGTTAAATTAGAAATTTATCTATATATTTTGAACATTGTATCTAATTTGTGAGCTTTAATTATGTCATATAATTTTTAATTATGCTTTACTTAACCATGAACTTTTTAGTCAACAATTGCAGGTATGGAGGATTGAACTTTCAACATCTAGAGTAGAAGGTCATGCCTATTACCGCTAAGCTAAACTACTTTGTCTCTACTCAATCATGATTGCTAAAATTATTGACAAAACACTGATATAATATATCTATTAGATAAATTGTGACTTAGTTGATGTGATATAGCAAATATGATTATAGATAACTAAACAATTTTTTTTAACGTTAACTGAACCTGATTATTTGACCCTTTGGCCAAATATGCCTAACTTGACTACAACACTTAGTGTATGTCATGGCAACATATGACAAAAGTTTATTTAGTAATTGAATTTAGTTTTTCAACTTAAACTCTTCCATTTTAATTCTCAACTTGTATTGAAGTCGAGTTTTTGCCTCTATTGTTCAAATAGTAATCTAGATTTGACATATAGATAATGAATAGAGTTGGATCATGATATCTTGAAACATATATATAATTTTATTTAAAAAAAAATTATGTGTAGTTAAGTAGAAGGTGAGGAATTGAAATTAGACGCCACCATGAACCTAAAAACATTCTATATTTGTTTTAAAAGTAAGAGATTTGAATTCTCATACCATATAACTAAAAAGTATTGATAATAAAGTTGAATAACCCATGAGAATCATCAAAACAATGAATTAAAAAGTAAGTTTTCTAGGAGTAAACTCATGGGTCATTTCCCAGCAGTAAAGATAATGATTGGATATATACATATGGAGGGAAGATTATTGAATGGAAATAGCCTTACATCATACCTCATTATTATAGAGATTGAATAAGAACGAAAAATTAGGCAACCCCTAACATATAGCAAAGCATCATAGCTTTGTAGAGAAAAAAAGGCTGGAATCAAGTTAAATGCCTACCTAGTTAGTGCTGACAACCTTTTTGTGATGTTCTTCACAATTCTTTTGGATCCATTATTAACATTTTCTTTTGGATCCATTATTAAATTGAAAATGTAGTCTCACCTTGAAGTTATAGCCATAAATTTGGTATCTATTTTGCATCAACGTCACTTTGTCACACATTAGAGTCAATCTTTATCATTCAAATTTTATACTCTAGTATGTGTTCGTTACCGAAAGGTCTCTAGTTTGAATCCCCACTCCCTAGTGTAGTATAAAAAAAAAAATATTTATATCGAGAGATATTGCAATTACCACTCGCAATAATTTATTAACAATTGCTTCACAATCGACAAACAAATTTTTACTTGGAATAATCAATGGATTACCAATATTAATGACCAATTTACTCAACCCAGATGGCCAGATATAGACTAGAGTATTGACTATTTTTTTTTAATTATTTTATTTTTTAAACCATGTTGATAAAATTTACTTCTTAAATTGCCACCTCCCAAGAATGCCCCTTTAAAATGCCTATTTCCCAACAGGTGAAGAAGCTCCAATTATTAAGCAGCTTCTGCACAAAAAGTTTCTAAATATTTTGATAACTTTCAAACAAAACAATAACATTTGAATTCAAAAGCAAGGTCTTTAGTTTGTCCAAATTCTTCTTCAATCATATGGGATATAGACATCTGAATAAAGAGTTTTAAACATGTGGTGGTTGTTTCCAGACAGGACCGCAATCTTAAAAAAACAATGGTATATATAATAACTAACAACGAAAAATCCAATGTTGTCTGTAAAAATATAGCAGCTACCTATAAAGCTATGAAGATCACAACCAATGAACAATGAATTCAAAGAACTTGGATTCATAACCATCATACCTTATCGTATCAAATCAAATCAAATCGAAGTTGAATGGTTAAATGTATAAGCAATTCTTGTTTGTGTCCCCCAAAAAATCTTGTCCCCCAAAATTTCTTATCTTTTCAAATGCCAGCTTCTGGATCCAAGAGGGACACATCTCCATAATTTTTTTAACTGCTTTGTGCTTTTGTAGAAATTTTGGTGATTCCTTGGGAAATGGCCATTGTTATCAATGTGCTGTTCTTGAGAACTCTTGTTTTGTTCATTTGGTTGGTCTCCTCTTCATTTGGAGAGAGCTTGTTGAGCTGCGATTCGACGTCGCCTGATGCTTTCGGCTTCCGTTGCAATGTAAATGAGACTCTGGTGCAGTGTGGAACATTTGCAGTTCTTTTCGCTAATTCAGAGTTTTCATCTCTCTTTAACCTTAGCTTTTACTTGGGGATCAACCAATTTGCCATTGCTGAAATCAATGGTTTCTCTGCTGACACAGAGTTTCTTCCTAAAAACCAACCTTTACTGATACCAATTGAGTGTAAATGCAATGGAAGTTTCTTCCTAGCTGAGTTGACAAAAACTGCCAACAAAGGAGAGAGCTTTTACAGCATTGCTGAATCATTGGAGGGCTTAACAACTTGCAAAGCAATGATGGAGAAGAATCCCGGGGTGTCGCCGTGGGGACTCGGAGACTCGATTCGGTTACTGATACCGATGAGATGTGGCTGTCCATCTTCCTATGCTGGTGGCCCAAAACCAAGGCTCTTGATCTCCTACCCTGTGAGACAAGGTGACACAATTTTCAATTTAGCCACAAACTTCAATACAACTCCTGAATCTATTATATCTGCTAACAGCAGATCCTTAGCTACCTTCAAACCACAAAGCCTTGTACCATTTTCAACTCTACTGATTCCGGTGAATGGTGAACCAATCCTCAGTTCTTTGGCAAAACCGAATCAACCAAATTTACATCTTCCTTCCACCAGCCTCCCCGCGGTCAAATCGCACAAGAATAAAGCGAAAATGGTGCATTTTGGGGTTTACATTGCACTTGGTGTAACTATACTTGGAGTGTGCTTTGCTGCAATAGCATGCTTCTTTGTAATCAAGCTGAAAAAAGACAAGCAGAAGAAGACACAGAAATCATATGAAGAAAGAGGTGAGATGGAGCTACAACAGCTTAGTCTCAGTATTAGAACAGCAAGTGATAAGAAATTCTCTTTTGAGGGATCCCAAGACACTTTTGACAGTCACCTCCTCGAATCGAATGCAAGCAAGATGCTCATTTCGATGTACACGGTTGAGGAGATTCGGAGGGCGACGGAGAATTTTAATCCGACAAATCAGATAGAAGGTTCTATGTATCAAGGACGTCTCAATGGGAAGAACATGGCAATAAAGAGGACAGAGAATGAAACTATCTCCAAGATTGAGTTTAACCTTTTACATGAAATCAAACATCCAAGCATATTGAGGCTTTCGGGAATATGTTTAACTGAGGATCCTGATTCCTTTCTGGTTTTCGAATATGCGAAAAATGGATCCTTAAGGGACTGGCTACATGGTGGTTTGGCAATGAAAAACCAATTCATCATCTCTTGCTATTGTTTCTTAACATGGAGTCAAAGGCTGCATATCTGTCTCAACGTCGCTGCCGGGTTACAGCATATGCACCACATTATGAAACCAGTTTACGTTCATCGGAACATCAAGAGCAGAAACGTTTTCTTAGATGAGGATTTCAATGCAAGGATTGGGAATTTTGGAATGGCAAGATGTGCTCAAAATGACATTGAAGACCCAAATTTCTGTTCATCCAATCCAGCCTCTTGGAGCTTGGGTTATTTGGCTCCTGAGTACATCCACCAAGGTATAATTTCCCCATCCATTGACATATTTGCTTATGGGGTGATTTTGTTAGAGGTTTTGTCTGGGAAAACACCAATAACAAAGCCAAATGCCAATGGTGAAGGAAGTGTTTGGCTAACAGAGAAAATCAAGGCCATCATGGAATCAGATAGTGCAGAAGAATTGAGGGAATGGATGGACAGTGCATTGGGAGATAACTATCCATTTCATGCAGCAGTCAAATTGGCTAAACTTGCAAGAGCTTGTGTCGAGGAAGATCATTCATTGCGTCCAAGTGCGGCAGAAGTTTTCGATAAGTTATCGAGATTAGTCGAAGAATTGCCCGAAGGAGATCAGAGTGTCAGCTGCGAAAGCTCTACGAAGCCTCTTGTGAAGGGACTACAGGCTTCTGAAACAAATCCATAAACAACTTCATTGAACAAACAGAGCCTTCACTTTCAGTTCCTATTTCAAGCCTTGCTGTCATGTAATTTAAGTAAGCTAATGAGTGTTCATTTTTGGCTTCAGTTTCCTTCTCTCTTAGTGAATTAATACAATGGGTTAGTTTTGTACTTTAGTTTTTATTTCACTTGCATCATTAATGGAAAGAGTCTCTACCATTCTACTAAAAAAATATTGGCTAAAAACAAGAAAATAGAAGCTTTTCCAATGTGGTTCATTTTTATTGGAGCAAATATATTGGAAGAATCTGAATACTCTATTATTTGTATGAAGAGAAGAGATGTCCTAGGAGAAAAGTCAGACTTAGCTATGAAAAAAATGTAGATAGCTCTTTTAGTCTTCTCCATCTTAGCAAAGAAAAAAACTTGTATTACTAATTTCCATGGAAAAAATTTCTATCTTAAGTCAAATGATTGAAGTATTTATGTGGATGACTTAAATCTATGTATTACTTCTCTCCATTTTAAATATGGTAAATAAACATCTCAAGAGAAAGGCTCTTGAAATATCTTATCCTTTCTTTAAGTTTCGAGAAATTCTAGAGAATTCGTTTAGATGAGACTAGATGGTAAAAAAAAGATGAGCTAGACTAGTGAGCAAAGCAATAAAAATGAGAAGAGAGTGAGATCAAGAGACTAAGACAGTAACCTTGCAAAAGTGTTTATCTTATTCTTTGTAATTTCATAATAAAGCTCTCTTTTTCTAAGTAGGTCTCTTCCTTTCCTTTTGTGTTCCATTAAACTTATCAATTCTTTCATACAAAAGGCTCTTTACTAGGGCCCGAAGTATTTTCCGTAAGAAAAAGTGAGTGAGAATTAGGAGTGAGTCTATTTTTCCAAAGAAAAATATTTAGGAGTGGCTTGAGTTGTACCCATCTCTAACTCGTGTGTAACTACCCAATAAAAAATTTGGCATGTGTCAATTTTTTTTAAAAAAATTATATATATATTTTTTTGTGTGAATGAAAAGGGAGTATGTGATTAGGTGCAGCTTAGATTACACATAGTCATTGCTTGGTTATCGAACAAAAACTTGCTTAGTATAGAATTTTGTACTTCTAAGGAAGTCTCTTCCCCTCTATGTTAATTTATTCAACAAGGAATAATTTCTTCCTCTACGATTTTTATTTCTTGAGTTCAATAATATATTGAATAGGAGATTCCCGTGGTCAATTGAGCTATATTCATGTTGGTATCTAACTTGTTGGATTTACTTTACAATAATTATTCCATTCCTTTTCCTTTTTTATTTTTTGTAATTGAGACTTGAGGATGCAAATATTATTTGTCCAAATTTAACCCATAAAAAAAATTAATGGTGAAAGAGAAGGAGATCAAGGAGATGTGGAGAGAAAGAAAGAGAATGCAAACCATTAAATCACAAGAAAAGAAAAAGGGAGTAATCATCATAATACAACAAAGTTCATAAGCCACAAAAAAAGAAATAAAAGGAAGAAAGTCAGGACATCATGAACTTGAACTCATCAAAGTTAAGAACACCATCGGAATCAAGATCAAATTTAGCAATCATTTTCTTGCAGTCGTCAATGCTTCTTGATTCCCCAAGTTTACTCAACATTCTCTTCAAACTCTTCGTGGTTATGAATCCACAACCATCCATTTCATACATTCTAAACGCTTCCTTCAAATCACTCACTTTCTCTTCCTCTCCCACTCCTTCCACAAATTCAACAAATTCATCCCATCCCAGCAATCCATCGCCGTCCGAATCCAAATTCTCAACCACCGTCTCCGCCTCCTCGATCGTCAAAACCCCTCCCACGCCCGCCATGCACCGCTGCAGCTCCGGCGGAGACAGCTTCCCATCGCCGTCCCCATCCACCTGCTTGAATACCTTCTCGTACAATGCGATTTTGTCCATGATGGTTCTGAATCGGAGTGAAGGAAGAGAGAAATGAGGTTGAAGAATTGGGGACTAGGGCAAGACGAATCTGCAATTATATGAAAGGGAATGCGCGTACCGTGGTTTGGCCGCCGGATATGGGGACGGAGTTGGTAAATGAAAATTGTAGTCGCCGTCAACTGGTGGAGTGGATGGTCGACCATTACTTTTTTCTTCACCGATTCAATGAAGTCGATTGTTGAATAAACAATTGTTGGTGGGATTAATTAATCAATGAAAGAGTCTAGAAAACGTGGAAAAAGTCCTAATTCTGCGAAGAAGAAGAAGAAGAAGAATCATGTAAAACCTGAAAACATATGGCAACGACTTGTTCTTACGAAAACATAATAAATGATATACTGGGACAACTTCTTTTGATTTATTCCTTTCAAAAAGTCGCATTCTTTTTTAGAAATTGACAATTTTTTATCTGAAAATTTTGGGTAAAGCCCAGCATATATATATATATAGTTATTGATTAATTCAGATTTATGGATATATTAACTAATATTTCTATAAAAAAAAATAATCGAATATTATGGAAATTTATAAAAATGATGTAGATTTTTTAGTAGAATTTTAGAATAAACTTACTTAAGTAATAAATAATAACTTTTAAGTATATAAATCAATAAATGCAATGGAATATAGATAATAATCAACAACAAAAAATAATATGAACAGAATATTTTATTAATAAAGTCTACGTCATACAAATAGAATGTCAATACAAGATTCAATACTAAAAAAATGATCTATGAGGTATTAGCATAATTTATTTGATAATGATAGTCTTGTTCCCAAGTCATTATATGTTCAAAATTTTTTACATAATTGGAAATATGTATATTTGTAAATCAATATTTACATCAACAATGATATTTTCATCTTTGCATTTACAAGTATCCGTCAACCACAATGTTCCTAATAGGAAGATAACTTGAATCAAACCATGTTCGATAAAAAAATATATTAGAAGTTATAAGATTCAAAATTTGTGTAAGCACGGGCGTTTAAGCATAATGGCAAGACCACCTACTAATGGGGCAGCAACTCTATAGTGACAACTATAAGAAATTAAAATTATATACATGTTTAACAAGCACTAATTTTTTTTTTTTTTAAAAAAATTATCGCCAGTATTTTCAATATAACGCCGACATTTTGTCGATTTTAGGTAAAAACGATGTTATCCCTTAATTTCTCTATTGGTACCTCGATTTTGATGATATTTCGTTGATATATTGCGATTTTTTCATCCTTAGTACAACCTAATTCATTTTTTAAAAGAAATTATGGTAAATTGCAAAAATCACCCCATAGGTATGATAATAGTTGTAATTATACCCTCAAACTTTCAATTATGAATTGGACCCTAAACTTTTATAATTGTTAAAAAAATCGTTAGGAGGGAGAAAGGTTATAGTTAAGATTGTTTTCAAATATAGAAAAATGAACCAAAATATTTATAAATAATAGCAAAATATCACAATCTATCTGTGATAAACCGCGATAGACTATTATTTGTGTCTATTTCGCAGTCTATCACAAATAAATTGTGATATTTTGTTATTATTTATAAATATTTTTAGTATTTTTGTTATTTAAAATAATTTATCTTATACTTTAACATTTTTCTTAAAGTTCATTTTTTTTTAAAAAAAAAAAAAAAAAAACTTTTAAGGAGATTTCAAGTAATTTTTAGTAACAGTTAAATTTGGTCAAATGTATTTGTGTTCGTAGTAATGTTGAGCATGGTGGGATTTAATTAATGAAAGAGAAAGTGTAGAAAACGTGGAAAAAGCCCCAATTCTGCGAACAAAAATTTTTGTTCTCATTTCTCTGTCTTAAACGGTTTGCAAATGGCAGCTTGCTCTTACCTTAACATTAAATAATAAAGTGGGAAAAGTTCTTTTGATTTATTCCTTAAAAAATAATAACTTACAATATTTTTTCCTTCGCCATCGGGCTTCCTTAAAATTTCAGGATGATTGGGCACCAGATTTTTAATAAAGAAGAATTGGAGCGTATGTCAAATTTTAGAATTTGATTTTGAAAATGGTAAAATCAACGAACAATAAGATTTATGACAATTAACATGAAAGACACATGTCCACGAATTTTCAATCAAGTCCATATTTTACCCTTGTCTAATTCGTAGCTTCTGTTATTGATGAAACTACAAATACATGGTAAGTGTAGAATCATAAACAACGACGAGTTCTATATACAGAGTAACTGCTGATGTCTTAATTCTCCATTTTCCCTCTAATCGATTCATTTGAAAAATTAAAAATAAACGCCTACC
The DNA here is from genome assembly GCF_027475165.1 of Benincasa hispida. Lineage (NCBI taxonomy): Eukaryota > Viridiplantae > Streptophyta > Magnoliopsida > Cucurbitales > Cucurbitaceae > Benincasa > Benincasa hispida. The sequence goes on along the minus strand of NC_143481.1, from coordinate 66,785,176 downwards.
TCAAAATAACCACCCTCCATAATTTTCTTCACGTAGTTAAGGTTTGATTTTATTATTAATTTAAATTTTGTTTAACCACTTTTCATATTAATGTCAGTTGAATTAATATGCAATTTTTTCTACCAAATTTATATTTTAAATATCCATGTATCATCAAATTTCATTTATCTAATAAAATTTTAAATCTATTCAAATATTTGAATTGTTTTTTTTATTATTTTATACATATTTCTAATAAATTAATCAGATATTTTTCTATATTTTTTAAAGTTCTAAATTGTTTTGTATATGTTATTAGATTCAATTGTACATATTAGTTCATATTTAGTCACTATATTAGCTGTTATTTTGATAATACTTGACTTGCCCTTAGTTGGTTCGTATGTCCAAAATATTAAATACAAGGTAAGTGTAGAGCTTTATTAATAATTAAGATATAAATACAGTGTAAGTGGAGAGCTTGATTAATAATCGGTATATAAATACAATGTAATTGGAGGGCTTGATTAATAATCAAATTAATCATATTATAATCTAACATATTCAATTTCAAAACTGAAAATGATTGTCATTCCGTCTACTTCACGAATTGATTTAAAATAAACCAATCTCTTCCTCATTTTCTCCCCTATTTGATTCAAATTAGCTATTGGTTTTGATTTGATTTAACCACTTTTCGAAAATATTCAGAATTAATCAATATTTTATTTATTTATCACCATTTGGATTTTAATTTATAATAATCTTTAGATTTTATATTATTTTATTCATTTTTTATTATTCTAAATTTGGATTAAATTTTTTTTATTTTAACTAGGATTTTACGGAATATTTTATACATATTGTCATCTAATAAATTGTATATTTCATTTAAATTTGATCCTTATCTTTTATTCATTATCATCTTTTTATATTATTATATCATTAAATTGTCTTTTTAACAAACAAATAAGTATTCACTTTTGCAATCTTGTTGTTTTTGCTATGTATCTACAACGAGTTAGACTTCTTTCATAGGTTTTGTGGTTGATGAAGTTATAAATACATTGTAATTGTTGAAGCTTATGAAAATGGAATTATGAATACAGTGTAATTGTAAATAAACAAACTTCCTCCCTTCATTTGTTTATATGTTTGTTACAAATCAATTGTATCTAAATATTTTTTATTATTTTATACATATTGTTATCAAATTAATTTGATTTTTTCCTCTATATTTTCAATGTTTTCAATTTTTCATATAAAAATATGTAAAAATGGCTTGTTGAACCTAAAATGAAACATATAAATGGGAATTAAATTTTAAATATTTGAAACACATGATTGTGTATATATATATTTTTCAGTTTATTATTATTATTATTAATATAATAATATTATTATTACTATTGTTATTGTTATTGTTATTCTTATTATTATCATAATTATTATTATTTATTAAAAGAAGATAACAAAAAAAAATCCTAAATCCCATTGTTCGCACGAGATTTCAAGAGAAACTTATTTCGTGGAACTTGAACTTTGTATTTGTATTAATTTTATGGAAAGTGAGTACAATCTCTAATACACCATATTTTGATGCTTTCAAAATAAACTATAAACTTTAAGCTAGTTGATCTTCTTGAACATGCCGTTTGGGCTTGTTGATCTTCTTGAACGATCGGCCTTTTGGACTTGTTGATCTTCTTGGGTGATTGGCCTTTGGGCTTGTTGATCTTCTTGGGTGATCGGTCTTTGGGCTTGTTGATCTTTTGGGTGATCGGTCTTTGGGCTTGTTGATCTTCTTGGGTGATCGTTCTTGGATGATCGACCTTTAGGCTTGTTGATCTTCTTAGAGGATCGTGTCTTTAGACTTGTTGATTTTCTTGGAGGATTAATGTTCGCATGAGGCTTCCGGAGAAACTTGTTTCGTGGAATTGAACTTAAGTTGGTGTTGATGTTGAAGTTGATTTTATGCGATGTGGTTCGATCTCTAATACTTGATCCTCTGATTCTCTCTCAGTTGGGTGAATATGCTTGACTTGGAGAAGGAAAACACCGAACGTTCTTGAAGTAGAAGTCTTGGAAGAGTATTTGTGTCTTCAAAGGTCTTCTGCCTTATAGGAGTGCAGCTTCAAGAGTCTTGGAAGCTTGGAGTAGAAGTCTTGGAAGAGTATTTGTGTCTTCATAGGTCTTCTGCCTTGCTTCGGAGTCTTGGAAGCTTGAAGTAGAAGTCTTGGAAGAGTATTTGTGTCTTCAAAGGTCTTCTACCTTATAGGAGTGCAGTTTCAGGAGTCTTGGGAGTCCTCTGCTTGTTAGTGAATTCTCTCTAGGTATTCTGAGTGTAAAAAATGCTGCCTTTACAAATAAAGAGAACTTCTCTATTTATAGAGTTCTCAGGTGGGCTTCGTGGACTTGGTTAGTCTATGGGCCTGACCCTTGGGCCCAATTAGTTGGTTTTGGGCCTGATCTGGAATTTGGGTCAAATTCAACTTTTTTTGTAGTTTGGACTTTAAGCCCAAATAGTAATATCAAATTGGACCAATTTAATCTCATCCGCGTGACGTCATCAAAACTTGTCTTCAATTCAATTCGGGACATGTGTCAACTTCTAATTGGACCCAAAGTCAATGATTTAGAAATTCGTCGTTAATTTAGGAAACGACGTGATGACTTGTGATTGGTCTAAAATTTCTCATTCAACAAATGCCCATTTTTCAAGATTTATGCGCATTATATGGGTGGATGAATCTCGAAAAAAATGTAATTTGAGATCAAAGTATGATTTTTGACTCTTTTAATTTGGTGCATCATTATGATCAAAATATGAGAATTTAGCTCAAAATTTTGATTTGAAATCTTGTTTGTTTGACACACTTTCGCTAAGTAAACTTTAATTTGAACTAAAGTATGATTTATGTTCCACTTTAATTGCAAATTTAATTTAACTTAATACGAATTCGGAATATAATTTGGGGTGAAATTGAATCTTGATCAATTTTGGTTTGAGATAAAAATTTGGGATATGCTCAATTTTACTTGGAAATGAGTATAGAAACTAAGGTTGATTTAAATTTGAGATAAATTTTGGAATATAGCCAAATTTTGACTTGCATTTTATTCATAACTCAATATCAAGGTTAACCATTCGAATATTGATAAAATTTGGGATATGGCCAAATTTTAATTTGGGACGGATTTGACATTTATCTTACTCGATTTGGCTGGCTTGAATTTAGAATAAAAATTTGGATTAGAGGTTTTAGACTGAGATTTGGAATAAAAGTTGATTTTAATTCCAATTTGAATGGAATATGAATTTGAACTTAAATGGAAGAGATTTTGGAGAGCCAACGTATTGGAAGATAGCCTTACTAGCGAGATTGGACCATTACCAGCGATACCAAGCCATTATCAGCAAGATCAGGCCATTACCAGAGATACCAAATCATTTCCAGCGAGATCAGGCCATTACCAGCGATACCAAGCCATTACTAGCGAGATCAGGCCATTACCAGCGATACCAAGCCGTTACTAGCGAGATCAGGCCATTACCAACAATACCAAACCATTACCAGTGAGATCAGGCCATTACCAGCGATACCAAACCATTACCAGCGAGATCAGGCCATTACCAGCGATACCAAGCCATTACTAGCGATACCAGGCCATTACCAGCGATACCAAGCCATCACCAGCAATACCCTACCAACTTCATGGTGATACCCTACCAACTTCACCAGGAACTTAATTTGAGAATCGAATTCGATTCGTTTAACAGCTGAAGAAGGAATGATACTCTGCTGTTGGAGACAAGAAGAATAAGAGGACGAAGAAGAGTGTAGAAACGTAGAAGATCTACATCTTCAAGGTGCTGAAGCAAGTTCATCCAGACATCGGTATTTCCAGCAAGGCAATGGGTATCATGAACAGCTTCATCAACGATATCTTCGAGAATTGGCCAAACATGTTGTCTCTGAAGGCACCAAGGTGGTGACTAAGTTCACAAGTTCCTCTCCTTTCATAATCTTCTGTTTGCAGTGCTTGCAATTAGCACGTGAAGTTTGTTGGAGAGAGCGAGAAAGTGGGAGAGAGCGAGATTTTAGGAGAGAGCGACACTGGAGAAAGCGAGATTGTGGGAGAGAGTGAGATTTTGGGAGAGAGCGACACTGGAGAGAGCGAGATTGTGGGAGAGAGCGACACCAGCGAGAGGATTTCGAGCGAGATTCTCTCTTATTATTATTATTATTATTATTATTTTATTAATAATAATTTTTTTCTTTTTTTTTTCAGGCAGCCGTCTGCTTTATGGCTAGCGATACCAGCCTTAGTGAGATTTCCTTCTCCATACTATTGGCTTATGCCAGATTCTCTCAAGTCTTAAGCTCAAAACTCCTCGCCGTTGAATCTAGGGATCCAAAACTCCACCTTGACCCCTAATTCAACCTCTAATTGAGCATGATCTTTTTTGTTGACTCTTAAATAATTTCAGCAAGAATCGGAGTTCCACAACAAAATAAACAGTATTCAGTTCGAGTAACCCGTGATTTTATCAGATTTCAATTGATTAGTAGAAAAAAATCCCATCGAACTTAGCTATATAAATACTGGCAGGACGCATGCTCTTCTTCATTTTGTAGTGTGATCTCCTTTGTTCTTACGTCCTTTCCATTCTTTGTCAATCAAATTTGGGTTACAATAGGAAGCTGTAAGTGAGGAGAAGGGAGAAAGAAGGAAGGATGGGAATTAGGGCTTCCCTCTTATTTATTTATATTATTATTATTTATTTATTTTTTTACTAACTTATCCCGCTACTATTTTTTTTGTAGGAGTTATAGAGCAACCAAAGGAGCACAACAAAACAATTTTTTTTTTAAATCTCATCGACCCATCTTTGGTGCGCTCATGTATCCTGATCGTCATGGGAGGGGCCCCGCAAAGGCTTACAACTCTCCCATTCGATCACCCTAGGTGGATCCCGAAAAGGTCTACTTTGTAGCACTGTTCGAACATCCTAATCATCATGGAAGGGGCCCTGCAAAGGCTTACAACTCTCCCATTCGATCACCCTAGGGAGGATCTCGGAAAGGTCTACCTTGTAGCGCCACTCATGTATCTTGATCGTTATGGGAGGGGCCCCACAAAGGTTTATAACTCTCCCATTCGATCACCCTAGGGAGGATTCAAAAGTCTGCTTTATAGCGTCGTTCGTGTATTGATCATTATGGGAGAGGCCCTACAAGGCTTACAACTCTCTCATGCTTTCACCCTAGGGAGGATCTCGATAAGGTCTACCTTGTAGCACCGTTCGCATCTCCTGATCGTCATGGGAGGGGCCCTACAAGGCTTACAACTCTCCCATGCTTTCACCCTAGGAAGGATCCTGATAAGGTCTACCTTGTTATGTTACTCCTTGATCAAAATTTGAAGATAAGGAAAATATGCCATTGAGTATTGAAGATGAGGCGGATATGCCATCAAACCTTGAAGATGAGAAGAATGCACCATCAAGATTTTGAATGGAGTCAGGTTGGCTAGAGTCGATCTCGCGTACAAGGCAGAGCCAGACAGACCGGAGTTGTCCTCGCATATGAGGAGCCGGATGGACTAGAGTCGTCCTCGCATATGAGGTAGAGCTAGGCAAACCAAACTTGATCTCGCATATGAGATGGAACCACACCCACATTTTTGGAGAGAAAGCGAAGCTACACCAATTTTGGAGAATAGGTGAAGTTGTACCAATATTTTGGAGAGGAAAAAAAACAGCACCACGACTTTGAAGATGGACTGAAGTCGCGTCATCAGTTTGGAGATGAAGTGAAACCGCGCCATCAGTTCGGAGATGAAACGAAACCACGCCACGACTTTGGAGATGAAGCGAACCACGCCAGACTTTGGAGATAAAATGAAACTGCGCCAACATTTTAGAGATGAAGCGAAGCCACACTATCAGTTTGGAGATGAAACGAAGTCGTGCCATCTTTGGAGATGAAGCGAGCCATGCCAGACTTTAAAGATGAAGCGAAGCTGCTTCATGATTTTGTAGACCGAGTCATTGAAGATGGAGTCGAGCCATGCACACCGACCATGAACTTGAAGATCAAGTGGAGCCATCAATACTGACCTTTGAGCTTGAAGACGGAGCGGAATCATGCACACCGACCTTAAACTTGAAGATGGAAGTGGGGCCATGCACGCCAATCTTGAACTTGAAAATGGAACAACTTCGATGGAGTTTCTGAACTTGAGGATGGAGAAGCATCGATGAGATCTTCACGTTTGAGTTTGACAAAGCGTCGAAAAATCCTCAACATTTGAGTTTGACGAAGTATCAGCGAATCCTTTGTACTTGAGCTTTGAAGAATCGGTGAATCCTCCGCATTTGAGCTTGAAGCATCGGTGAATCCTCCACACTTGAGTTTGACGAAGCATCGATGAATCTTCACATTGAGCTCGACTTTGTGATGTTGAGCATGAGAATGGCATTGCAAAACCTCCAGACTTGAGCATGAAGATGAAGCATTAATGAAGCCTTTATACTTGAAGATGGAGAAACATCGATAAAGCCTCTGAACTTGAAGATTAAAGAGCATCGGCGAAGCCTCTGAACTTGTAGATGGAGGAGTATCTAAGTTTGATTTTAAAGAGGAAGCGAAGCGCATTCCACGTGTGTGCCTTTTATTTATCGTGCTGGCTCCTTACGAGCGATGAACATCTTCAATCCATTTTGTTGCCCCCAATAGGGATGAACATCTTCAATCTAGAGTGTCATTCTTTAACGGGGATGATCAACATCAATCTTGTAGTGTCATACTTAGGTGGTTGTGGTACATTTTCTGATGGACTAAACTTAAATTTCTTTAAGTTTTCTTCGTGCCTTTAAAGAAAGGGATCAAATCATGATGTAGTTGAAGTTTTTTTTTTTAACTGGACTGAACTTGAAATTTCTTTCAAGCTGCCTACGTCTCTTTATAATGACAGGGATCAAGTCGTAACGTAGTTCGTACAAATTTTTTTTTTGGACCGTTCACATTTTAAGCTCATGCGGGTTAAGTGCATCATGCAGTTTAGGCTTCTGCGTTGAGGAGCTTCTTCATTTAAACTTCAGAAGCTCTTATTTCATCATGGTTTTGATTATCCTCTTCATTTGTAGGATTCGTCAATATGATGAGTTTTGGCTTCACTATCAAGGAACCTTCTGTACTTATGTCAACAGAAAATTTCCTCTTCATGCGTGAAGGGATACGACTGCGAATCTTTTCGTCGTTGTTTTCTTCATGGAATGACGTTGGCTTCAAGATTTTCATCCTTCTTTTACGTTGATCGCTTGTTTTCTTAAGACGATCAAAAGCATATGCTGGAGGTTGATCTTTCTTTGATGTGGATATACTTAGCCTTTTGAAGGATGAAGTTTGAGCAGAAGTAATCGTTGGACATTGGTCTTCTTCTCCTACCGTGGCCATACTCAATCTTTGAAAGACTGAAGATCGAGCACTTGAAGGCTTAATACGATCGAAGACAGAAGTTCATTGCTTCATTTCTTTTGAGTCTTTGACTTCTTCAGTAGTCACATGATTGTTGTCGACTTTCACTATGCCGATAGTGTGACATGCAATAACTTTTGATACTCTATCTGGATGATTATTGAGAAAGCTTCTTGGGAGAAATTCTGCCGAAGTTGCCGGCCGTCAGAATTGAGGGAAGTCTTTGTCTTCTTTCTTAGCAGGCTTAGGCTTCCATGTCATCTTTTTGCCTTTCTTTTTATGAGTCTTGTTTCTTTTTCTATAGCTTCGATAGGAACGCGACTTTTTTTGGGTGGAATTTGGTTGTCTTCTCTTTTGATGAGTCACTACTATCCACCCTTCGTTGTCACCTTCAACAAGCTCATCTTTCTTTCCGAAATTTGCTGTTTGAATCTCTTGTTGGAACCGAACAACTATAGGCTCGAATTCTCCAAACTGGATCGTACTTTGTCTTTGAGCATGGGACACAGACAGTATTAGAACATTTGAAGTCACCACTACGGTAGCGTGATTTTTCTGAGCTACTTCATCCAAATCTAGCTCAATCTTCTTTTCACGAGCCAACTTCATAATTCGTTCCTTCAACACGAAGCACCTTTCAACTGGGTGACTAATGACCCGATGATACTTGCAGTAGTTAGGATCATCTATTTTTCTTTCTTGTTCCGGCCGCTTGCATTCCCGTAGCTGAATAAGTTGCTTCTCTAGTAGTTGCTCCAACATATCTACCACATCAGAGTCAGGGAATGGATAAATCTTCTCTTGTCGTTCTTTAAGAGTTGGACGACGCTTCTCGCTCTCATTGTGCCTTCTTTCAAATTTTGTTTGTTTTCCTTTGGAGGAAAATTTCAGCGGGGTCACATAAACGACCATAGATTATTTTGTGGCATTATCCACGATCTTTTCAGTGCCCTTGGCATCATTTTTGTATTTTCTCCCTTCAGAGACTAGGAAATCTTTAGTTCCCCTATTGGCAATGCTCAACTCCATATCATGAGCGCGTGTTGCCAGCTCCTCAAACGTACGAGGTTTTATCCCTTGTAGGATGTAGAGAAGCTCCCAGTGCATGCCTTGAGTGCACATCTCCATTGCAGATAATTCAGTAAGTCTATCTTTGCAATCCAGACTTAAAGCTCTCCATCGGTTAATGTAATCGATGACTGTCTTTCCCTTCCACTGTTTGGTGTTTGTCAGCTTCATCATGCTAACAATACGCCTTGTACTGTAGAAGCAATTCAGGAACTCCCTTTCTAGTTGTTCCCAACTGTCAATCACTTCTGGCTCCAAATCAGTATACCAATTGAAAGCATTTCCTTTCAAGGTACGGACGAACTGCTTGACTAGCTAGTCTTCTCTGGTTCCTGCATTTTCAAGGTTTCAATGAAGTGTGCAACATGTTGTTTTGGATTGTTCTTTCCATCGAACTGCTGGAACTTTGGAGGTTGATACCCAGCTAGCATTCTCCGGTTGTCGATTCTCTTGGTGTATGGCTTGGAGTACATAAAGGAGGTTTGCAACGGCCCTTCGTATTGAGCTCTTATGGAGTTTGTGATCATATCCTGGAGCTATTGAACTGACAAGGAGGCAGCAGAGGTGGATTGTGGTGGCTGATTTTCTTGCAAGACAGTCTTTCCTTTGTCATTGGCTTTTGTAGCTGGGGATTGACTTGATTCAGCAGTATTTCGAGCCTGTATCCGATCTCTTAAAGCAACGATTTCATGATCTCGCTCCTCTATAGCCTTCATTAGGAGATTTATTTTTACTCCATCTCTGCCATGATCGACTCTATCGTTACATCAGTCATCATGACAGACACTACATCAAAATGTGATTCTTTCTCTGATAGATCGGTAACAGAAGCATAGTTTTCAAATAAGGGATTTTCTCTGATGACGATCCCGCCTTTAGAAAATTCCATAAGCTGGCCCCAGATTTCCTCCGTGATGACAGAGCTTATGTAAGTGTTACTTGCGATGGTAGCTTTGGATGCAACTTTCTTTGGTGCCATCTGTAGATTTCTTGACTCGGATGACGAGAGAGAGATGAGAGGTAGAGAGGTCCCACTGAGCGTGCCAATTTGTTCGCACGAGATTTCAAGAGAAACTTGTTTCATAGAACTTGAACTTTGTATTTGTATTAATTTTGTGGAAAGTGAGTACAATCTCTAATACACAGTATTTTGATGTTTTCAAAATAAACTATAAACTTTAAGCTAGTTGATCTTCTTGAACGATCGGTCTTTGGGCTTGTTGATTTTCTTAGGTGATTGGCCTTTGGGTTGTTGATCTTCTTGGGTGATTGGCCTTTGGGCTTGTTGATCTTCTTGGGTGATCGGCCTTTGGGCTTGTTGATCTTCTTGGATGATCGGCCTTTGGGCTTTATGATCTTCTTGGATGATCGATCTTTAGGCTTGTTGGTCTTCTTGGATGATCGGTCTTTGGACTTGTTGATCTTCTTGGATGATCGGTCTTTGGACTTGTTGATCTTCTTGGATGATCGGCCTTCGGGCTTGTTGATCTTCTTGGAGGATTAGTGTTCGCACGAGGCTTCAGGAGAAACTTTTTTCGTGGAATTGAACTTAAGTTGGTGTTGATGTTGAAGTTGATTTGATGCGATGTGGTTCGTTCTCTAATACTTGATCCTCTGATTCTCTCTCAGTTGGGTGAATATGCTTGACTTGGAGAAGGAAAGCACCGAACGTTCTTGAAGTAGAAGTCTTGGAAGCTTGGAGTAGAAGTCTTGGAAGAGTATTTGTGTCTTCAAAGGTCTTCTGCCTTATAAGAGTGCAGCTTTAGGAGTCTTGGAAGCTTGAAGTAGAAGTCTTGGAAGAGTATTTGTGCCTTCAAAGGTCTTCTGCCTTATAGAAGTGCAGCTTCAAGAGTCTTAGAAGCTTGGAGTAGAAGTCTTGGAAGAGTATTTGTGTCTTCATAGACCTTCTGCCTTATAGGAGTGCAGCTTCAGGAGTCTTGGAAGCTTGAAGTAGGAGTCTTGGAAGAGTATTTGTGTCTTTAAAGGTCTTCTGCCTTATAGGAGTGCAGCTTCAAGAGTCTTGGAAGCTTGAAGTAGAAGTCTTGGAAGAGTATTTGTATCTTCAAAGGTCTTCTGCCTTATAGGAGTGCAGCTTCAGGAGTCTTAGGAGTCCTCTGCTTGTTAGTGAATTCTCTCTGGGTCTTCTGAGTGTAGAAAATGCTGCCTTTACAAATGAAGAGAACTTCTCTATTTATAGAGTTCTCAGGTGGGCTTGGTTGGTCCATGGGCCTGACCCTTGATCCCAATTAGTTGGTTTTGGGCCTGATTTGGAATTTGCGTCCAATTCAACTTTTTTTGTAGTTTGGACTTTAAGTCCAAATAGTAATATCAAATTGGACCAATTTAATCTCATCCGATTCATCCGTGTGACGTCATCAAAACTTGTCTTCAATTCAATTTGGGACATGTGTCAACTTCTAATTGGACCCAAAGTCAATGATTTAGAAATTCGTCATTAATTTAGCAAACGACGTGGTGACTTGTGATTGGTCCAAAGTTTCTCATTCAACACCCATCTTTTTCATCTTCTTCACTTAGCCACAATCTCATGTCTTCGATCGTTGGTTCAACAACTCTTTCTTGAAGTCCATCATCTTAGTGCTTTTAACGACCACCTTCACCCGGTTGCCGACTATGTTTTCTGGTTTTGTTTCTACTTTGAACATCATTTTTAACAGTGACATTATGGGATTGATGATAAGAATCCCTACAACTGGTTTGGTGTCAAACGCAATCATACTTCCAATGATCATATCGTCATGAAATTGCAATTCCTTCATAACTTTACTGGTAAAATCAACGTGTATTTGTGGTAACAGTGTATCTTTGTACTTAATTTTGTTGTTTTAGGGTAGTTTTGTCATTTACTAATTAGTATTTTTTATTATATAAATTTGTTTTGCTATTTTTATAATTTTGAAACTTTTTTTACCATTTTTTCAAATGAAACTTTAAAATTTGTTGTTTCTCTTGTAAAATTGTGTTAGTGATCTCCAACGTCATTTTAGATCATATGAGATTTTAGACAAAATTTTAATAGAGAGACCTTCATATAAAACATATTTTCTAAAATTTATTTTTCTTGTTTTTTTAAATGTAAAATTATGTATTACATTTTGATAATCTAAGTTCATTAATATATCATTTTCAATGGATAATAATATGACCAATCCATTTATTTTTTCTTGCGACATAGTTGACTTAAATAAGATTTAGTTAATTTTCATTCAATAAAAAGCTTCTTTAAGCATAATTAACTATTATTGGTATTGTTAGTAATATATGCATTTGGAAAACCGTTTACCTTATATATATATATAATTTAATATTTTAATAGGACAATCAATTTTATTTACAAGACTTTTCTTAATATTTTTAATTCAAAAAATAAATTTAAATCATTAATATCAGAAAATGTATCATGTCTTAATGTATTTTCAAGATTAATACAATATCTTTTCAAATTATCATCATCTAATGATTTTAAAATTTTCATATCAAATAAGAAGTTAATGATATTTTCACATACTTGAAATTGTTTAAATCTATTTTTAAGTGAAGAAATTGTTTGATCTATAATATAGTAAAAATAAACAATTTTAAAAGAATTTTCAGGTGATCATGTTTCTTAAATGTCAACATTCTCATCAAATTGTTTTTATTCTTTGAATCATTTTTTTTTTCACAAAATATTGGTTGTATTTCCATATCATATGCAGTTTCCTTAACTGAAATCATAACATTTGTGAATCCATTTTCTCTATATTTTTCTAAAAATAAAACTAAACCTTTCAAGTGATCTAAAGCAACATCGTCATGCCTAACAAGAATTCAAAATTTGCAAATTCATAAGTAGCTAAACCTGACTTAAGGGTTTTAGAATTTGATATTAGGAGTTCAATAATTGAGTTCCTATTAGAGATGATATAAAAACCCTAGGAATTGAAAATTAGAAATTAAACTATTGGACTCCTAATATCAAATTCTAAATCTCTCGTTAATTGATGTCAATTTAATGGGGAAAACTAGAGTTGGATTACCTTTTGATTGAAAACTAATAGATAAGGAGAGTTAATCTTCTATTCAAGGTTTGAATATTTCACAAGCAAGATGATCAGTGAATGCTTAAAAATGCAACCCTAGATCAAGAACTGCAAAGTTGGTGATGAATCTCCATCATCAACATGGGAAAATTATCATTTCAAATTCCAAATCCAAAAAGTGTTCTTTACAACCTAATGGCTAGGCCTTATATAGCCTCCCAAAACCCTAATGTGTGCCACTAATAAATCGACAAAATTGCCCTTATTTAACATGTTTAAAAAAGATAAAATTAGAAACAATAAAACTAGACTTAAATTAATAAAGAAAATATTGATAATAACTTGGAGCCTTAGGCAGTTCATATCATCCTCTCCTCTGAAAGGATTCGTCCTCAAACCTAAATTGTCACCTTGTAGAGCAAATTCGCAGTCATGAGATGTTAATGGATTTGACTCTCTTTTGATCATTTTTTAACTTTCGACCTTTGATGAGTTCATAAACAAGTTTGGATAAATATTTTCTAAGTAATGCCATTGTTTTGTATCTCGCATGTGGGCAACATTGCTTCTTCACTAGTGCTTTAACATCCTGCAAAAAATCAAAATAAGTAGAACTAGATAATACTCTAAGATTAACTCCACACCATGGTGATAACAAGCTTTCTTGTGTATAGACTGTTTATCTTTTTACTCTCAACGGCTCTTCTTTCTTCCTTGTCGTAAGTCTCTTGATCTAATTCTTCTTCTTGTGCTCTTGGAACAATTACATCTTCTTCTTCTTTGGGTAGTTGATCGCGTTCTAGTTTGTATGTTTGTTCTCTAGAGACTTGGCACATCAAACTCCATTTTAATTGGATTAATTCGGTAACATATTTTCTTATAGAACTACATAGTTTTGTGAAATCTTCCAGTATAGCCTCTTTAAGCTTTGCATCTCTACCATGAAGTTCAACGTGCTTTCTTCTTTGATAGAACATGACTGTACAATAAAAACAAGCAAAAGAAAAGTGGAGCTCACAATTCACTTCCTCATATGCTTCACTTGATAAGACAGTTCACTCGTGTTTTTACTCTTTAATGTAGGCACTCTCTCCCAAAGATGAACTCTCTCAATAGGGTTGTGAGTCAAGATTTTGCAATCCAGATTGGAGAAACAAGTCAAACAAACTAAGCAAGAATGATTGTAAGGTGTCAAACTCAAGTAAAGAACCCGTAGAATTCCACAAAAATAAAAAAACTAAAAATCACGACCCTAATATTCAAGATTCAACAAACTAGACAAGAAAGCAATAAAAACAAGATATTTAGAATCAATAATTTAAGACAAATCAGTGATAAAAAAAAAAAAGAAAAAAAAAAGAAACAAAGAATTAAGAATAAAAATTAAAGACACTCATTTTATCAAAACCGTAATTTAATCTTAACAAGTAAAATGCACTTTTGAGACAAACTTATAAATTTCAGCCGCTTAAAACTTATGAAAATCGGGCTACTTAATTGGCATGCCTGTTCAACGTGCGTGCTTGATGTACTTGCTTCTTTTTTTTTCCTTCATTTCTTTCTTTGACTTTCACATTCAACAGGATTTCAATTTTTTTTCTTCCTTTCCGATTAACGTCCGCCTATCGAACACGCAGCATCCAAAACTGCAGCAGCCTGATCCTTTCTTTTTTTTCTTTTTTTTTTTTTTTCTCCTTTCTTACAACTCAAATTTTAGTGATCAATTAAAACTAAAATTTTGATGCTATTATAAATATTATGTGTAAAATAGATATTCATTCTTGGTATCAAAAAGTCAAATATCACTTCCTCTATATTCCACATATATATAACAACGTGTCTTGTAAATCTTAGTATCTATGTAATCCACCTCTTACTTGCCAAATTGTCGATAAATAGTGGCATTTGGTAGGTTTTGAAAGACGCACATTGGGCAACATCCATGAAAATTAGAGAAAGTGGTGATTTCAGATAAACTTCTTATTTCATATTTTATTAATTTATTTTAATATTTATTTATTTTATTATTATATTATATTATATTATATTGGTATCTGTGTTCTGTTGTGCTCCTCAAGTTCACAACACGTTATCAGCATGAGCTGCTATTGTTTTCCCGCTAAGGGTAGATCCTAAAGGTATATTGGTTTTTCCCTCTTCATTATAATTAATAAAGTTAATATTATTTTGCATATTTAATATCTATTAAATTTTTAATATAAATACAATATTTTATGATAGAGTTGCCATGACAAATCTCACAAAATTAGAATCTGTCACCCTTAATATTAATGGCAATAATTATTTATCATGGGTGCTCGAAGCCGAAATCTACCTAGATGCTATGAATCTTGGAGAGACTATTAAAGAAGGAAATACGATATCCGGTCAAGACAAAGCAAAAGCTATGATTTTTCTTCGTCATCTCCACGAGGGGTTGAAAAGGGAGTATTTTACAATAAAAGATCCCCATATCTTGTGAAATTTTTTTAAGAGAGATATGATCATTAAAAAATAGTTATTCTTTCTAAAGCTTTTTAGGACTAGATGCACTTGAGGCTATAAGATTTCAAATCAGTGAGTGATTAAAACTTTGCATTATTTAAAATTAATTCGAAGTTGTTGTTACACAAGGAGAAAATTAATGATGCTGATATGTTAGAGAAGACATTTTCTACTTTTCATGTCTCGAATATGCTCCTGTAATAGCAATATAGAGAGAAAGGTTTTAAACAATATTCTGAACTAATTTCATGTCTTCTCGTGGCCGAACAAAATAATGAGTTATTAATAAAAAATCATAAATCTCGACCAACTAGAATGATACTATTCCCTAAAGTGAACACTATGAATTTTAATAATAATCGTGGTTGAGGTCGTGGCCGTGGCAGATGAAAAAATAATTATTATTTTTGTGGTGGTCGTTCTAATTATTCAAATTTCAAAAGAACCACACAGAATGATGATTACAAAGGAAAAGCTCTACAAGATAAGAGTTCAAAAAGTGTTGAAAATAAATGCTTCAGATGCGGAATGACTGGGTATTGGTCACATACTTGTTGTACGTCAAAACATTTAGTTGATCTCTATCAAGCCTCTCTGAAGGAAAAAGAAAAAAAAAATTGTAAAAGCAAATTTTGTATACCGGGATAATGTCATATTTGACTCATCTCATATGACAGATTTGGATGTGGCGGACTTCTTTGAATCTCCCGAAGAAAAATCAATGGAATTGATGGAACATCAAGTGTTTCCTTTGACTTTGAAAATATCTAGATTTAATGTTTTTTTTTATCTTCACGTTTTTTTCTTCTCTTAGTAGATGTTAACCTTTGTATATTCCAAATGTTGTTTTTCTTGTTGTAATTATTTTCTTTTAATGAAAAAACCTAGACCATTTTCATATGTTGGGTGACTAAAAAATGAGTAAAGAAGATCTATGTCTGGCAGACAATACAAATTATACATACAATACTTACAAGCATAAAATATTTTTCCAAACTAACAATGCTGGAAGCTAAAGTCAATACAATATCAGGTTCTGCAAATCTTGTTGAAGACTTTGGAAAAGCAAATATTATTTTGACTAGAGAAACAAAATTTATAATTGACAATGCATTGTTCTCTAGCCAATCAAAGAGAAATCTACTTAGTTTTAAAGATATACGTTGCAATAGTTATCATATTGAAATTGATAGAAAGAATAATATGGAGTATCTTTATATTGTATCTACTGTCTCATATGAAAAACGTATATTAGAAGAGTTATTTGCTTTATCTTCTTGATTATATTATACTCATATACGAGTAATTGAAACATATGCAACACTGAACTTAAAATTCATGAATCCAGGCATATTTACAATTTGGTATGACAAATTAGGTCATCCAGGATCTATAATGATGAGAAGAATTATTGAGAATTCAAATGGACATCCATTAAAAAGCCAGAAGATTCTTCAATCTAATGAATTATCATGTAATGCTTGCTCTTAAAGTAAATTAATCATTATACCATCACCAGTCAAAATGAGAACTGAACCACCTACATTTATAGAACGGATGAATGGTGATATATGTAGGCCTATTAATCCATTAAATGAACCATTTAGATATATTATGGTCTTAATAGACGTATCCAGCAGATGGTCACATGTGTGCTTATTATCAAGTCGAAATCTTACATTTACAAGATTACTTGCTCAAATAATTAGTTAAGAGCACAATTTCCTGATTATACAATTAAGACCATTCGTCTTAATAATGTTGGTGAATTTACATCCTAAGCTTTTGCTAATTATTGTATGTCAATTAAGATAAGTGTTAAACATCCTATAACCCATGTTCATACACAAAATGGTTTAGCATAATCATTCATAAAAAATTTGTAGTTAATTGCTAGACCATTACTTATGAGAGCTAAGCTTCCTACATCTATATGGGGACATGCTAGTTTGTATGCAGTGTCACTTGTACGCATTAGGCCAATATCTTATCATACTCATTATTACAATTAGCTTATGGTCATGAGCCAAATATTCCCATCTAAGAATTTTTGGATGTGCAATATATGTTAAAATTGTTCCACCATAACGTACTAAGATGAGTCCTCAAAAGAGGTTAGGAATATATATTGAATATGATTCCTCATCTATTATTAAATTTCTTGAACCCCTGACGGATGATGTATTTACTGCACGATTTTTTGATTATCATTTTAGTGAGACAAATTTTCCAACATTTGGGAGAGAAATTAAGAATTTGGAAAAAGAAATTACATGGAACACATCGTTATAGTCTCATTTAGATCCCCGTACAGATCAATGTGAACTTGAAGTTCAAAAGATAATTCACTTGAAAAATATAGCAAATCAGTTACCAAATGCATTTATAAATGCAAAGAAAGTAATAAATCACATATATCAGCTGCAAATGTTTTATGAAAATTGATATCTCAACATAACAAGTTGTCACTAATAAGTTTTGAACACGCCAGAAGCGTGGTAAGCCATGAAGAAAATCGAACATGAGGATTTCCATGAGCAACGGAAGGATCATGCCAAATTTCAATCGTATTTGAACATAAACAATTACAGTACACAAACAGAAACAACAGGCTATGCGCAAAACAGAAATTACTGCATGCTTTTCTAAAGATCAAGGGAAGAATTCACATACCTTTGAAGACTCATCTTCAACACACTTAATCACGAACGTTCGAACAACCTGCAAGACTACAACACTCGAATGCTCATCCACCACGACCGCAACACGACATGATCAATAAAGAACTCAAACACCGCAATCTTCAAGATCACGAACACAGCGAACTCCACACGAACACCACGAACGGCCTCTAAAAAATCTTGACTAGTGTCGAGTTGAGTATGACACTACCACAATGGCTACTTTGGTATTCTCGGTGTGAGAATCTAGAAGTGTGGGCTCTGTGTAGACTTGGTTAGAGGAAGAGATCGGAGGAGAACAATCGTGTAAACGATTGAGCAAGTGGGAGATGACAGTGTCTATCATATAGACGATGCCCAATCATTTAATAAAAGCTACACGGTCGTTTAGCTTATTGGCCAGTTGAGTGTCTATCATATAGATACACTCCACGATCGCCTAGTCTCTCCAAGTTGTCGTTTAGCAAATTGTATTTACTTGACAAACTTTTCGTGAGTAATTTTCGAGAGTGGAAATCTCTAATCAACAACTTTAAAATTAGGAAAATATTTTTCCTTTTTATCTCACGGTTACCATAAAACCACCAATAACCTCTCACTCAATTGGTTATTAGGGAAAAAGAGATAATTATCCAATAATTAATATTATTATAAATATAAATGATAACCAACCTACCATACTATATTTATAACCTATAGTTTTAATATTTCATCTCATGAAACATATAAACCATAGCTCTTTTTCTATTCCATGGCCCTTAATATAAATCTCATATACATTAATCCTCCACTAGATGTATCTCATACATCATACCAATCATATCATATATAATCGAATTACCTCTTGTTAATTTGAACATTTCAAATCAACACCAAGAACTGATCCTCAATTTGAATCCATTGAGCTACCAAGGGGGCCTTATGAACCTGTAGCTCGAATCTCTAACGATACGTGAATAACTGACTAAACTCTTTAGTCAAGGGATCCACCATCCGTTAACTGCCAAACACCCCACTAAAGATCGATAGCTGAACTCTCTTTACTATAGATATATTGTGTGTCCATCTTAACCAATCAACAGTGCGATAACTCTTCATAGATCGCTCGTAAGTACAGCTCGGCCAATAATCGTTATGCCCCTGTAGTTACATCTAACTCCTTAAGTACCACCGATCTCTCTAATGAATATAAGTCATAGTCCTACTATGACTGAGTCCTCTCTTCCAAAGAGAAGTTGTGGCCACTATGTTCAAGCCCCAGAATCAGTCCTTAAGGGAGCAATCTATCTACTTACCCCTGCTTCGAGGAATGAGTGAATTCCATCTTGTGTAACTGAGTTCCCAGCTCCCAAATCAGACAAGTCCCCAAAAAAGGTAGGCATGTTGAGTTGGCAATTTGGCCACTCTCACCCATACTAATCAAGGGTCGCCCTCAAAGGTAGAAGTTCCCAAAACACTTAGGATCGAGGTCATGTCACCTATGGTTGTTTAGGTGAGATGTAAGTCTCCAGTATCAACGACGTTATATACAGAGTCTAATCATCTCATGATCCGGTCTTATACAAACTCTTTGTATAGGACACCCCCGCTCGCATGTCTCCACATGAATAGTCAGGATCTACCATCTATAGTAGCTCACAATGAAGAAACTCTTATTCAAGAGTACCTACGAGCGGAAGCAGATCTTTCCAATTCATTGTGACAAAATTACCACATATACATTCATAATGCTAAAGAGATCAAGAGATCATACCAGTTGAAGATTTCTTCTTCACAGCGAGTCTAAAACCAAACTGTCTACCTCGAACAATCACCACTCGAACAGAAGGAAACGAAGATGACACCACCACTCAGAGCCCTCAATATTCTTGGAGTGAGAATCCGAAGTATAGGCTTTTTTTAGATTTGGTAGAGGAGAGAAGGAAGAGAGACCATATACAACGATCAAGTAAGTGAGAGATGAACCCGTCAATTGCATAGACAAGATGCTTGATCGTTTAGGTGAAGTATACGATCGTGTAGGAAAAAGTAAGCGATCGTCTAAACAATTGTGTAGGAAAAACTAAGCGTCGCCTATACGATTGTTTTGTAAATATCAGGAGCTAAACGATCGCTTAGGAAAAGGTAAATGATCATTTAGCAAATAGCGCGCAAAGGTGTAATCGGTAAGCGATCGCTTAGCAATATCGTATAGGTAAACGTCGTGCAGGCACTATCGTAAAGGCACTGATTTTCTAAGCGATGACACAATCTTTAACACGATGTCCGCGCGTCTCATGCTTAACATACCGTCAGCTATTTATGCATCTCAAAGTGATTTTTCAACACACTCATCTATTATTAGAACAGAAGAGACGCCGTCCCATTTCTCTTTTAACCGTCCAATGAATGTGATCTCATCATATTCATAACACATAGACTAATATAATATATTAATTATAGTATTTTTCCTCCACTAGATACAAATCATAATTATATCTAATTTTCTCCAAATTAATATATCTCATACACAAAATTAATTATATCATATATAATTAACTAGTTCAATTATATCATATATAATCGAACTCCCTCTTGTCAATTTGAACATCTAAAACTGACCCAAAAATTGACTCTCAACTTGTATCCAAGCTATCAAGGGGACCTTATGGACCTAAGGCTCGAAACTCCAACGTTACGTGAATAGCTGACTAAACTCTTTAGTCACGATATCCACCATCCGTTACTGCCAGACATTCCACTAAAGATCGACAGTTGAACTCTTCTTGCCATAGATATATTTCTATATCCATTGGATATAACCAATCATTAGTACGATGACCCTCACAGATGCTCGTAATTACAGCAGGCCAATTTACCGTTTTGCTTCTGTAATTACATCTTCCTTCTTAAGTACCACTGATCCCTCTAATGAACAATATAATATAGTTCTACTATGTGTGATCACCTCTCGGGCCATGAGAAAGTGTGTGGCACCACATTGTTCAAGCCCCAGAATCAGTACTTCAGAGAGCAATCTATCTACTTACCCCTACTTTGGGGAAGGAGTGAACTCCATCTTGTGAAGCTGAGTTCCCAGCTCCCAAATCAGACGAATCCCTAAAATGGTAGGTTTGAGTCGGCGCTCTAGCCACTCGTACTCATGCAAATCAAAGAACCACCCTCAATGGCAGGAGTTCCTAACTCACTCAGGATTGAGGTCATGTTACCTATGGTCATTCTAGTGAAGTGAAGTCTCAGTTA
This sequence comes from Benincasa hispida, assembly GCF_027475165.1. Taxonomy (NCBI): domain Eukaryota; kingdom Viridiplantae; phylum Streptophyta; class Magnoliopsida; order Cucurbitales; family Cucurbitaceae; genus Benincasa; species Benincasa hispida. The sequence continues at coordinate 66,764,173 of NC_143481.1, read as the reverse complement.
TGAATGGAGTTATATGACAAGACATTAACACTTCGAGGTCAGGTCTTATACAAACTCTTTGTATAGGACCCCGCTCGCATGTCCACTATACGAATGATTAGGATCAGACTATCTGTGACAAGTCACAACATTTGTAACAATTCTACAAAGCGGGCTGCGTCCGTAGTGTTACTAGGATAAGGTTTCCCTTCTATATCCATATACTACAGATTATTTTGGTTGTCACTTAAGGCATGATCCACTTGTATGTCACTACATACATGCTTAAGTTACATAAAGACAACCAGGGATATTAAGTTTATTAGTTTGTGGTAAAATAAAAAGCATCTAAATGTGCAAAGTCAACAAGTGAAGTAAATATCATATATATTATACATCGCAAGTATTCTTACAAAGTTGTTTACAAACTATAGGACACGAGACTTTAGGGCACAAACCCCAACACACAACACTTGCAAACCTCTACAAAGTGGATTGTATCCGTAGTGTCACCAGGATCAGGTATCCCTCCTTAATCCTTATACTACAGACCTATTTAGGTTATCACTTAAGACATAATCCACTTGTATATCTCATATACATGTTTAAGTTTACATATGATAACCACGGAGCTTTGTTTATTGGATATGAGTAAATGCCAGAAAGAAATAACTCTTATTTTATTCATAACAATGTATATATATTACAAACTATGAAACTCTGGGAGAATTAAGACACCAATCCTAACAATCTCCCACTTATCCTAATGCCTCAAGAGACTAATGTACATTACAAGATAAAAAAAACATGTACAATATACAACAAACTAGGGCATACCCCTGTGTCATCTCCCACTTGCCCTAGTCAAGATGTCGCATGTCCCGTAGACCCACACTCTTTAAGTGACCCTCGAACACTTTAGCTATGAGAGCCTTTGTAAAGGGATCAGCAACATTGTGCTCCGACGCGATCTTCATGACTATCACATCACCGCGATGCACAATCTCCCTGATCAAGTGGTATTTTCGCTCTATATGCTTGCCCCGACGATGACTCTAAGGCTCCTTCGAATTTGCCACAACCCCGCTGTTATAACAATAAAGAGTGATAGGCAAATCTATATTTGGAACAATTTCCAAATCTGTAAGGATTTTCCTCAGCCAAACAGCCTCCTAAGTTGCTTCAAAGCGGCTACATATTCGGCTTCCATAGTGGAGTCTGCGATGCATCCTTGCTTGATGCTTCGCCATACTACAACCCCTCCATTCAGAATGAAAACTGACCCCGATGTCGATTTACGAGAATCTCTATCGGTCTGAAAGTCAGAGTCTATGTATCCTGTGAGGATCAAATCCTTATCTCCTCTATACACGAGCATGTAGTCCCTCATTCTCCGAAGATACTTGAGGATCATCTTGATTGCCGTCCAGTGATCAAATCCTGGATTGGACTAATATCGACTGACAATCCCTATTGCATATCAAATTTCGGGTCTGGTACACAACATTGCATACATTAAGCTTTCTAAAATAGAAGCATAGGAATCTGTCTCATCTCCTCAACTTCTTGAGGTGTCTTAGGACACTGATCCTTTGACAATACGATTCCATGCCCTAAGGGTAACAAACCACTTTCGGAATCCTGCATCTTGTACCTGATCAACATTTGATCGATGTACAATTCTTGAGAAAGGGCTAACCTTTTGTTCTTACAATTTCGAATGATCTGGATCCCTCGAACATACTGTACCTCACCCAAATCTTTCATTTGGAACTGGGCAGCTAGCCACTTTTTAATGTCAGTCAGAAACCCTACATCATTCCCAATGAGTAGGATATCATCCACATACAGTACCAGGAAAGCTAGTGAGTTGTTGATGATCATCTTGTAAACACAAGGCTCGTCAACGTTTTGATCAAAGCCAAATAACTTGACCGCAGTGTCAAATCTAATGTTCCATGATCTAGATGCTTGTCTCAGCCCATAAACGGACTTATTAAACTTGCAAACTATTTTCTTTTGATCTGGAACTACGAACCCCTCTGGTTGAGTCATATAGATGATCTCCTCAAGATTACCATTAAGAAAAACAGTCTTGACGTCCATTTGCCATATCTCATAATCATAAAATGTGGCTATAGACAGGAGTATCCTGATAGACTTAAGCATGACAATAGGTGAGAAAGTTTTCTCATAGTCAACTCTCTCGACCTAGGTATAACCCTTTGCCACGAGTCTAACCTTAAAGATTTGCACATTTCCATCTACACCTCTTTTTCGCTTATAGATCCACTTACACCCTATAGGTCTTACCCCATCAGGCGGATCCACAAGCTCCCAGACGTTATTGAAGTACATAGACTCTATCTCCTGGTTCATGGCTTTAATCCATTCATCCTTATCAACATCCTTCATTGCTTTCTTAAAAGACAATGGATCTTCGAACCCATCATTAGAAATGACGTTTTGGGCTTCAGTCAAACCCATGTAGCGATCCGATGAACCCACCCACTATGTCGAGGTAGTCTCAACTTTTGAGTTGGTTGACTAGATGCACTGACCTCAACAACTTTTGTTGATCTGTCAGCCTGTTCAACAACTCTTGTTAAACCCTCAGTAGTCTCAGTCTCACTAGAAATCTCACGTAAAACAAGCTTACTTCGTAGCTTATGATCCCTCATGTGGTCTTCTTCCAAGAAGATAGTATTTGTAGAAACAAACATTTTTTTTCTCACTCGAATCATAGAAGTATCCACCCCTCGTTTCCCTGGGGTAGACTACAAATAGGAAAAATTTTGAACATGGTTCCAACTTCTTCGGGTTAGTCACAAGCACATCTGTCGAACACCCTCAAATCCTGAAGTGGCATAAACTACCTTTACGACCTCTCCACAACTCAAAAGCTATTTCAGAAACACTTTTTGAGGGAACGTTGTTTAGGATATAGCAAGCAGTCTCCACTGCAAAACCACAAAACGAGTCTGAAAGATGAGCATAACTCATCATAGACCAAACCATGTCCAACAAGGTTTTGTTTCTCCTTTCCGATACACCATTCTGCTGAAATGTACGTGAGGCCGAGAGTTGGGATGCAATCCCATGTTCTACCATATAGTTCTGGAATTTGAGGTCCATATACTCTCCACCACGATCAGATTGTAGTGTTTTCATCTTCTTACCTAATAAGTTTTCAACTTCAGCCTTATACTCCTTGAACTTATCAAGGGCTTCAGACTTGCATTGCATTAGGTAGAGATTCCCGTACCTTGAATAATCATCTATAAAAGAGATGAAATATTCATGCCCACCTCGAGCCTTAACACTCATCAGACCACAGAGGTCTGAATGTACAAGCTTCAAGGCTTCCTTGGCTCTGTAACCTTTTCCAGTAAAAGGAAGAAAAAATTGCAAAATCCGGTCCAATTTATCGTAATCGATTTGGCTGACCGGCGATTACTAGCGATTCCGGCTTCATGCAGGCGAGTCTTGCCTTCGAGGTATGATTCACACACCGTCAAGGAGTTTTCTTAAACTCTTTAAAAGTCCACTTTTCATCAACTACTCAATCCTATTGAGGTTGATATGACCTAATCTTAGATGCTAAAGATGGAAGTTTTCCTTAGGCGAAACCTTTCGTCTTTTAGTTGTTGTTGTCGTACATTTCAGTGTTAAACAAGACTTTTATGACTAACCACCTTAGTACATATAAGTTATTTTCCATTGAACCAAAACCAATTTTCATTCCATTCTTGAAAATAAATACTTTATTCTAAGAAAAAGAGACGGTATACCCTTGTTCAATGAGACAAGAAACCGAGATTAAGTTCTTCTTAATATGAGGAACTATGAAAACATTATCCAGTAACAAATAACGTTTCTTGTCCAAAAATAACTTCAGCCTGCCTATAGCAACAATTGAAACAACCTCACCAGTACCGACTCTAAGAGTCATCTCTCCCTGTGGCAATGTTTACTAGGAACTGAATCTTTGGTAAGAGGAGCTGGCAAGATTAGTAGCACCTGAATCAAGGATCCAGGCAGAATCATTATTCTCTACCAAATACGTCTCCAAGACCAATAAATCACATTTACTGTCTTTAGACATTCTCCTTTTTTGAAGAGTAGTGGGATCTATATCAAAACCTAAGTAAGCTCCAAGTTGCATGTCAGAGAACACTTCTCTTCCATGAACCTTAACAGAGTCAGCAACAATTGCTTCCTCTTCCTGGAGGTTAACTTAAGAACTGACACTACTAGTTTTTTCATTCATCCCTTTGTACACGAAAAGTAAGAACTGACGTTCAAACAATTTTTGCAACGAGTCCATGATCTCGTGTGCAATGACCACGTTCTCAACCCTTTTGGCCAAAATATCATGTATGCTAGTCAATATGTGAAGTCGGGCCAAAGAATTAGCCTTCATCTACACCTTATATGCATTGCGAACACTTCGCGGTGCATTAAGGGTCGGGATTTGAGGACATTCCTCAACCATGATAAATTCAAAGTCGTTTACCACGAAATACGTTTTACAAGACTCTTTCCACTGTATGTAATTGGTCAAATTTGAGGCATTAAACGGAAATATTAACAAGTTGTTGAAAACAAAAACACGTTGACCTACATTAGGTTTTAAGAAAATACCCGTTGAAAAACATATAACATCCAATAAGGTTTAGCAAAACTAACATGAACCCTGTGTGACATCTAATTTCGCAATGACGCTTCAAAGGTTTAGAATAAAAGCCGCCAAAGGGAGGTCAATTATCCCTCCTCTAGATTGAAAAATTCTCAACCAGTCATTAATACCAGAACAACTCTGCTCCTATAACGACTAGCCATCATTGATTTGATCAAGAGATCTTTAACTTACTTAACAATCTTCCGTAAGTGTGATCCACCATTTTAGGCCCTAGAGATCCGCCCCAAGTAGTCAATCTGAAGGGAAAAATTCGATTGGGGCAATACCTAAAGCAACCCTATCCATTTCTGGAGTTCACCTTGATCTTGACCAACTGCACAAAACCCATCCGAAAAGGGATGCTCCCAAGGTGCCACGAGGGAGTACAAAATGATCTCACCGTGTGAGTCAATTATAGAGACTGTGGGACGTGTTGACACACACTTTCACCCATTTACTATAAACACTCTCTCTGTCCACCTTGATATAGACTCATGCAAACACCATCCGAAGGGGGATGCTCCCAGGGCACCACGAGACCAAGCATGAATCTCACGGTGTGAACATTCAGGGAGAAACGTGAGTGGAATCATTGACATATCAGATACATCTCTTCCTCCCACTGAGTATTTTATAACCTAGGGTTTAGTTTACTTAGAAAAAACACGGCTAAGGATTTTAACTAAGTGACTTTTTAGGTTTTCCCAAGAGTAACTTTTACCTTGGATAGTTGAAACAACTTTTGATCATCATCCATTAAACTCTGTAACAGAGTCTTTGACCAACTATCGCATGCTTGCAGAAAATCTATCTAATTCATATTTCTAGGTAGGTTCCCAGGTAGGGGTGTTCGGTTTCCGTCAGCTTAAGAACTCCTGCCTAGACAGAACCCGCCTTAGACAAAAGGTCCCTTATAGATAGATTTAATACAATTTTAATCTTTTATGTCAATCAATTTAATCCTATTAAATCGATTTAAAAAGATTAAACTAGGTTACTAATCTCATTAAAACCTTTGAACTTAGGTCTATCTCAATCTAATTTTAAAACCCTTTTAAAAACATGAGTTCACCTTAAATCTGCATGCAACTTTATCTTATCGATTTTAGTTCTAATTTCCTATATAACACTTATAACGAAAACAACCAAAAACGACCACAACGTAAAGTAGACACATACTAGGCATTCATAACTTTTATAAACAGCCTAAGTGTCATGCTCAATGCATTGTTCATTCATTGCTACTTCTTTTATATAACACTTATACAAAACAATAATGAACCAAGAAAAATATGCTTCCATACACCCTTATACTATAACGCTTATAATATAAAGATGATGCATGATAATGCTCACTGCATGCACTAAATATAACTCTTATATTTCATGATGCATGTGCATGCTTTCATGTAATTTCTTCATGTTATAACACTTATAATACATGATGCATGAATAGTTGCACAATCTAAGGTGGGATTCTAAATCTATATGTTAAACACTTTGCCATATAAACCACATACATCTCATGTATAATAAAACAAATGTTGATTGAACTGAGAAAATTGCCTCAAAATCCTAAAAAATACAAGCTAACTATTACAAAATCAAAGAGTCTCCGGTTCAAACGGGCAAATCGGGTCTTGAACCGTCCGGGCGAAGCAACGCGTCTCAACTGATTGTGTAACAAACTCCCCATGATCGTCTACAAGAAAGAACAAACACTTTGCTCCACCGTTTACCTACGCTTCTATAGCTAAACGATCGTGTACCTTTTACTATGTGATGAAGCACAAGGTATGCGATCATGTAGCGCGCTTCACATAACGCAAGCCTTATACGATCGTCTAAACGACTACGATGCAGTGAAGCACCATCGTTTAAACGATCGCTGAGCGAGCGCCTTCATATCATATACCGCGTGATTGTGTAGTCAGTAACTATGCGATGAGGCATGCTAACTACACGATCGTTTAGCACGCGTCTTTTTCTAAACGATGAGCATCCAATGCTCCCACTACGATCGGCTACCTCCAGCATTTACGCGATCGGGCAACCAACGCTATGCGATAGAGTAAACGATTTACCCCATCGTTTAGCATATACTACACGATCGTATTGAAAAATCTACACGGTCGTTTAGTTAAATCCCAATGATCATTTACCTGAGGCTACATGACACAACCAACTCTTGGTCTTCTTCTTCGCTAAGAACCGCATCTCCATTCTTCGAAACTTTATCATGAACGACTCGAATAACTCAAACATTTTGAATTACAGACTCGATTGTATGTTTATTATGCCCAAAAACACAGGTGCCCTTACAAATTAACACTTTGTAATTTTAAAGAAAACTTTAAACAGAGGCAATTAACCCGTAAACATTCATCAACGCCATCCACAAACGCATTTAACAATTAAACACAATGCAGAAAACCCACAACGACTGTAAAAGAAGTTCAAAACAGAAATGAAATTTGGAATATCAGAACAACCTGGTTCTGATACCAATTGGAGAAAATCGAACATGAGGATTTCTATGAGCAGCGGAAGAATCGTTCCAAATTTCAATCATATTTGAACATAAACAATTAAATACACAAACGAAAACAACAGGCTATGCAGAAAATAGAAATTACCCCATGCTTTTCTAAAGATCAAGGGAAGAATTCACATATCTTTGAAGACTCATCTTCAACACCCTTGATCACGAACGCTCGAACAACCCACAAGACTGCAACATTTGAATGCTCGTCCACCACGATTGCAACACAGCACGATCAACAAAGAACTCGAACACCGCAATCTCCAAGATCTTGAACATAACGAACTCCACAAGAAAACCATGAACGGCGTCCAAAAAATCTCGACCAGTGTCGAGTTAAGTATGACACCACCATAATGGCTACCTTGGTATTCTCGGTATGAGAATCCAGAAGTGTGAGCTCTGTGTGGACTTGGTTAGAGGAAGAGACCGGAGGAGAAAAATCGTGTAAACAATTGAGCAAGTGGGAGATGACAGTATCTATCGTATAGACGATGCCCAATTGTTTAACAAAAGCTACGCGATCGTTTAGCAAAAGTTGCACGATCGTTTAGCTCATTGGCCAGCTGAGTGTCTATCGTATAGAAGCACTCCATGATCGTCTAGTCTCTCCAAGCTGTCATTTAGCAAATCGTATTTACTTGACAACCTTTCCATGAGTAATTTTCGAGAGTGGAAATCTCAAATCAACAACTTTAAAATTAGGAAAACATTTTTCCTTTTTATCTCTCGATTACCATGAAACCACCAATAATCTCACACTCAATTGGTTATTAGAGAAAAATAGATAATTATCCAATAATTAATATTGTTATAAATATAAATGATAACCAACTTACCATACTATATTTATAACCTATAGTTTTAATATTTCATCTCATGAAACATATAAACCATAGCTCTTTTTCTATTCCTACATTAGATGTATCTCATACATCATATCAATCTTATTTAATGTAAATCTTATTTACATTAATCCTCCATTAGATGTATCTCATACATCATACCAATCATATCAATATAATTGAATTACCTCTTGTCAATTTGAACATTTCAAATCAACACCATCATACCAATCATATCAAATATAATTGAATTACCTCTTGTCAATTTAAACATTTCAAATCAACACCAAGAACTAATCCTCAACTTGAATCCATTGAGCTACCAAGGGGACCTTATGGACCTGTAGCTCGAAGCTTTAATGGTACGTGAATAACTGACTAAACTCTTTAGTCAAGGGATCCACCATCCGTTAACTGTCAGGCACTCTACTAAAGACCGACAGCTGAGATTTCCTTACTATAGATATATTGTGTGTCCATCTTAACCAATCAACAATGCGATAATCCTTCATAGATCGCTCGTAAATATAGCTCGACCAATAACCGTTATATCCCTGTAGTTATATCTAACTCCTTAAGTATCACTGATCCCCTTAATGAACATAAGTCATAGTTCTACTATGACTGAGTCCTCTCTTCCAAAGAGAAGTTGTGGCCACTATGTTCAAGCCCCGAAATTAGCCCTTAAGGGAGTAATCTATCTACTTACCCCTACTTGGGGAAATGAGTGAATTTCATCTTGTGTAACTGAGTTCCCAGCTCTCAAATCAGACAAGTCCCCAAAAAAGGTAGGCATGTTGAGTTGGCAGTCTGACCACTCTCGCCCATACTAATCAAAGGACCGCCCTCAAAGGCAGGAGTTTCCAAAACACTCAGGATTGAAGTCATGTCACCTACGGTCGTTTAGGTGAGATGTAAGTCTCCAGTATCAACGACGTTATATACAGAGTCTAATCATCTCGTGGTCTAGTCTTATACAAACTATTTGTATAGGATACCCCCGCTCGCATGTTTCCACATGAATGGTCAGGATCTATCATCTATAGTAGTTCACAACACTTGCAAACCTCTACAAAGCGGGTCGTATCCGTAGTGTCACCAGGATCAGGTATCCCTTCTTAATGCTTATACTACAGAGCTATTTAGGTTATCACTTAAGACATGATACACTTGTATATCTCATATACATGCTTAAGTTTACATACGATAACCACGGAGCTTTGTTTATTGGATATGAGTAAATATCAGAAAAAAATAACTCTTATTTTATTCATAACAATGTATATATATTACAAACTACGAGACTTCTGGAGAATTAGAACACTAATCCCAACAAACTAGTGGGCTCTAAAGATAAAAATCCTCAAAAGAAATAATTAATAGTAAAAAAAACTTGGTTGAGGATGTAAATACCCATGAAGAAATACTTGGCATAACTAGTGAGAAAGGTGAAATACCTAAAGATAAAATGAGATTTCAATAAACTATGTCATGATAGGAAAAAGATAGAACTGAACTAATATAGTTATTGACAACATTTTTGCATATAATGTTGCTCTTGATATTATATCTGAAAGTGCGGATCCTAAACCAAAATCTGTTGAAGAATGTCAACATAGAAAAGATTGGCTTCAGCGGAAAGAAGCAATCAAGGAAAAATCAAACTCACTTTCAAAATGTCAGGTTTTTGAACCAGTAGTTCGAACACCAGAAGGTGTCAAACCTTTGGGATACAAATGGGTGTTTTAGAGGAAAAGAAATGAAAATGATGTGCTCACAAGATATAAAGCAAGACTAGTTGGATAAGATTTTTCACAAAGATCTGTTATTGATTATGAGGAGACGTATTCTCCGGTGGTAGATGCAATTACATTAAGATATTTAATTGGTCTGATTGTGTATGAAAATCTAGACATACATCTAATGGATGTAATCACAACATATTTATATGGTTCTCTTGATAATTATATTTATATGATAATCCCAAAAGGATTTAAGGTACCTGAAACATATAAATCAAATTCCCGGGAATTGTATTTAATAAAGTTATAAAGATCATTATATGGATTGAAACAATTAGGACGAATGTGGTACAATCGCCTGAGTGGATATTTGTTAAAAGAAGGATATCAAAACAATCCAATATGTCCATGTATTTTTATAAAGAAATCACAGTCAGAATTTTTGTTATAACTGTATATGTTTATGACTTAAATATAATTGAGACTCTTGAAGACCTTTCAAAGGCAATAGAATATCTTAAGAAAGAATTTGAGATTAAAGATCTCGGAAGAACAAACTTTCACCTTGGCTTGTAAATTGAGCATTTAGCAGATGAGATATTTGTTCATCAGTCAACTTATACAGGAAAAATTTTGAAAAGATTCTATATGGACAAAGTACATCCATTGAACATTCCAATGGAAGTTCGTCACTAGATATGAATAAAGATATATTTCGATCTTGAGATGATAATGAAGAACTTATTGGTCCTAAAGTACCATATCTTAGTGCAATTGGACACTTAGTATCTTGCTAATAATACAAGACCAAATATTGCATTTTCAGTAAATTTATTAGCAAGATATAGTTCTCCTCCAACAAAAAGACATTGGAACAGAATTAAGCATATACTCCGTTATCTCCAAGGAAAGATTGATATGAGTTTGTTTTATTCAAATAAATCAAATTTTTATCTGGTTTGTTATACAGATTTTGGATATTTATTTGATCCACATAAAGATAGATCTTAAACAGGTTATCTATTCATATGTGGAGGAACTGTTGTATCGTGGTGGTTAGTGAAATAGATCATAATGGCTACTTCATCAAATCATGTTGAAATTCTTGCAATTCAAGAGGCTAGTTGAGAATGTGTATGGCTAAGATCAATGACTCGGCACATTCGTAGAACATGTGGTTTGTCTTCTAGTAAAAATCTTCTAATGATATTCTACGAAAACAACACAACATGCATATCCCAAATCAAAGGAGAACTATGAAGCACATATACTTCATGTGAGGTAAAGAATCCATATCAGATACGTATCAGATACTAATACTTCCAGATAATTTTCATATACATATTTAACACGTGATTTGACGTATCTATTATTACGCTTACCTTTTTTCAAAGAAAAAAAGATAAGCAACTCATCTAATCTTTCCCAATATAAAACTAAGTAGCCTATTTAAAAAGCTTTCTACTCGAGTCCAAAACTAAAAGAAAAATAAATAAATAAAAGACTAAATCCTAGAATCATCTAATCTTCATCTTCACATTTGAGTCTTCACAAAGTCCACTGAAATATAACCCACTTGAATATCTTCAGTAATTCAACGAAGAAGTTCTTCGTTTATCTTCATACTTCTCCATCTAATCTTTTTCTTCTTCTCTGATCAATATGAGAACACTTTTCTATTGTATTTTATTGACTATTGTACTTCAACATCTTAGATGTTGCTTTTTGTATTGTATTTTGTATTATTGTCATTAACTTATATGCTAAATTTATCTATATCGTAGATTTTTTTAAGAAAAAGAAAACGTATTTTCAACGTATCAGTATCCTAGCTTTTTAGAAATTGACGTATCGTCGTGTCCTATCGTATCCATATCTCGTATCTGTATCTATGTCTGTGATTCATGGAAGGAGGATATATTAAAGGTGATAAAACAAAGCATATTTCACCAAAGCTTTTCTACACTCATGATCTTGAAGAAAATGGTGATATCATTATACAACAAATTTGTTCAAAGGATAACCTAGTAGACTTATTTAAAAAATCATTACTGACTGCAACCTTTGAGAAATTGGTACATATTATTGGAATGCGGCGACTAAGAGAACTCAAGTGATGTTTCCATGAGGGGAGTAAAAATACTGTATTCTTTTTAAGAGTATTAGAGTATATGAAATATGTACTCTTTTTCCTTCACTATGATTTTTTTCCCAATGAGCTTTTTCCTAGTAAGGTTTTAACAAGGCATATTTCATTTATATATATAATGGGTATCTAAGGGGGAATATTATAAATATCACAAATTATGTGTATAATAGATACCCATTCTTAGTATCAAAAAGTCAAATGTCACTACCTCTACACTCCATATATATATAGTCATGTGTCTTGTAAATAGTCATTCTTAATGTCCATGTAATCCATCTCTTACTTGCCAAATTACCTATAAATAGTGGCATTTTGTGGGTTTTGAAAGACACACTAGACAAATCCATGAAAATTGGAAAAAAATGGAGATTTTAAAGAAATTTCTTGTTTCATATGTTGTTATTTTATTTTATTTATATATTATGTTTAACTTATTTTAATATTTAATTTTTTAATTATTATATTGTATTAAATTTATTTTAATATTATATTTTATTGGTATTCATGTTCCTATTGTGTTCCTCAAGTTCACAACAGATGTAAGTTTTTTTTTTCCAATTCTCATTTTTTTCTTGATTTTTTTTCACCGATTCCCAATCTTTTTTAAAATTCGTTGCGTTTTCGATTTTGTTGTGGTCTTCAATCCAATTTTTTTTTCCAAACAATTCTTTCAGCCTGGGATCTAATACCAAATGATATGGAAATCCTAGGAATTGAAAATTAGGAACCTAATTATTGGACCCTAATATCAAACTCTAAAACCCTGAAGTCAAATGATGTCAATTTAAAGGGAAAAACTAGAATTGGATTACCTCGACCAATATATAAGGAGAGTTAATCCTCTTCTCAAGGTTTGAACACTCCACAAACAAGATGAACAAACTTAGCTGAATGCTCAAACATGCAACCCTAGATCAAGAATTGCAAAGTTGGTGATAAATCTCCATCATCAATATAGGAAAATTATCATTCCAAATTCCAAATCCAGTTCCGTACAACCTAATGGCCAGATCTTATATAGCCTCCCAAAATCCTAATGTACATCACTAATAAAATGACAAAATTACCTTTATTTAACATGTTTAAAAAGGATAAAATTGGAAACAATAAAACTAGACTTAAATTAATAAAGAAAATATTGATAATAATATGGAGCTATAGGTGGTTCATATCAAGTTGAGAATCCACAACTCTGAGGGATAATTCCACATTGTTTGGTGGTACGTGACCTAAATAATAGGTTAGTTTTCCTTGCTTTCAAGATTTGGGTCATTCTGCATTAGCGCAAGTAGAGTTAAATCATCTATACAAAAATCTCAAATAAAAGTTTGTTCTCAAATAACTCGTTAAAAAAATAATAATGATAATAATAAATAAAATAAAATAAAATAAAATTCTAAACTGAGTAGACGTGGGAATAGGGACATGAACATATTTTAATAAGTTAAAAACACTCTCCATCACAAAGTTAGAAATTCAAATCCTCTCAATTGAACTAAAAAGAAAGTTAATTGGGTTATTATTTTGACTTAAAGACTAATGAGCATTTGTAAATATACGAGTTATTTTAGTTATAGTTTGAGCTTATATCAGTTTTGGCTCTTTTAAACTTAATTTTTTTCGATTTAATCTCTATGGTTGGGTCCAAAATATCCTAAATTGTTTATGTAATTACAAGATTTAAACAATTTTCTTACCTGACAAGTGACGTTTTCTTTGGACATTATAGAAAAAGATAAAAGTGATAAATGTTTAGTATTAATCAGATTCCTTAATGTATATACTCCCATTGTTAGTAGGGTGGATACATCGAGGATTTTCTTTTAGTATCCGTGAATGTGCGAATGAGGATTTTCATTTAGTATCTGCGAATGTGCGAACCAGCTTATCCCTAAATAGGTACCGAACATATGAACTAAAACGCAAATTTAACCGCATAGTAATGTATGTATGACATCTAAAGTTGACAGAACATTTAGCAAGTGGTATAGATTCTGAGTGGAAGAAACCAATTTTCATTTTTGATAGCAAACATTTTCACTGAATATTTTGTTTTAACTAAACTTCACTCATCTCAATCATCACTGCAAAACTCTACTGTTTCTCTTCCACTGTTCAAACAAACTCTAAGATACTGTAGTTTTCCCTCTAGACATTTACATTTTTACATCAGCTGTGAACATGAAATTAAAGAAATGGCAGCTCAAAATATTGCCTACCTGTTTTCCTTGTGCTTGTGCCTACAGCTCATCATCTTCATGAATCTCGTTTTTGCCTCGTTGCGACTGTAGGAAGACTCAAGTCGAGTTTTGAACAACTTGTAATATTTACAACTAAGATGTGGAATCAGACTTTTGCTCAGCATCAGCAGAGGCCTGGACTTGAGCAGCATACTGCAAGTTCCACAGCACATCCTCAAATGAGGGTCGAGACACTGCGTCGGTAGATATGCACTTCTTTGTGATGGATATAACTCTTGATAATGACTCTTGGGAGCTAGTGGTCAAAACAACTGGATCCACAATTCGTCTCCGGCCATCCGTGCTGCCAAAGGATGCCTGTTGTTGTTTCATACATAAGGATTCAGACAGCACAAAGAACAGAACAAACTCAAATACGTTTACCAAAATTTTCTGCTCTCTTTTAGTTGATGAACTTGAATGTAAAGAGACACTTTACATTGAATTTCTCAGCCATTTAGTTGATGAAGAAAGAAAAAAATCTAAAATACCATGTCATTTAGAAGAAATGTTTCTTCTTTTCCAGTTACAATTGGCCCAACAAGTGATTCAAGCAATATATATCCAAAATTGTAAACATCATTCTCCACCAAGTTTTTCCTGTTGCTGCAACCAAAGACCATGAAAGTTATTCACCACTACCTGAGATTATAGGGGATCATCTTATTATAAAATGAAAAGAATAACTGGAACATTAATTTTTTTGGTCCAGGTTTTGAGATTCTTTGATTTTGCTTTCCTAAGATTATTCATTTGACTAATAGTAAACATGACATGACATAATAATTGCGCTACACTCAATTGTTTTCTTACCTTGATTTTGTGCCTTCTCCCTTTGTCTACAAAAAGATAGGATATGGTATAAGTTCACTTAATAAAAGAAGCCAGAAGAAATGTCAAAATATCACTGAAAATGCTGAACCAAAATCCAGAGTCAAGCTAACCAACCTCATGTTTTTCAGTTTCTTCAGTGATAATCGACGTGCCATAGTCGCTAAGCTTTGGAATTCGGTGTTCATCAAGCAATATATTGTTCGTTTTCAGTCCATTGTTGAATGAACCAGGAATAACGCCTGTATGTAGAAAGTGAATGGCCTTGGCAATTCCAATTAAAATTGTCAACCTATCTGACCACTTCAGGATCTTCTCTGGATAAGTTTCTACATTTGGAAAGCAGATAAATTAAGTGAGGTAATGTGAGCATTCCATCAATAAATTGAAAGCTAAAGAGAGCCTATAACATGCTCAAAGGCTGCATTTGTTTCAGGAATAAAAACAAAGTGACAGTGTCTACAAGTTTTACACTAAAACTGTTGTTTAACAAAGATTATCTTGCAATAAACAGAGAAAACAATGTTTCAAAATTTTACTTTCTACTGTTTTGATGGTGGACTAACCTGACAAAAGGGTACGGTAATTCCCGTTTGCCACGTACTCATATACAAGAAGAACCTGGTTGACATTTGAGTTGTCATGTCCGTCTCCCTCCATACAGTGACCAAAAAGGCCAACTAAATGGGGATGGTGAAGCTTCGAAAGAACATCTAGCCGAACTTTAAGGTTTTGTGCTGAATGTTTCTTTGATAAAGCCAAACACCTTATCGCAACAATGGTCCCATTCTCCAATTTTCCTCTATAGAGCTGTAGAAGAAAATTAAATAAGTTCCAAATGTGTGGTGAAAACCTTAAATGTTGAGAACTAAATACATCCTCAAAAACAGCTTCACAATAAGATATTTAAAAGTTGATCTAAGCATCCTGGAGGAATTTTTAACATCCCTTGCATGAACGTTACTGGAAATCAAGTTTGTATACCAAAGATTAATCAAAGAAGAGTTCAGGTGAAAAATTGAAATCCCTTAATGATTTATATGAAATATCACTTGCAACATCTAATTTAAGTAGACGAAAGATTAAGGTAAGAAAAGCTAATCAAGATTAAGTATATGAAAAACTTAAAATATGAACAGAAATAAAGCACTACTTTGAAAGTATTCTATCAGAAACTCTATCTCATGGGTTGAAGTCTTTGGGAATACCTTTCCTATAGAACCTTCACCCAAGAGCAATGATTTATCAAAGTCTTTTGTAGCTTCCCTTAGCTCTTGAAAAGAAAATGACCGACATACTGGAACAGTCTGAGCACCTAGCTTCATAGCTTGAGAAATAAACCCTGCAAAATAACAATTCCTCTAAGCTTTCAATGATGATAGAACCCACCTTAAAAATACTTCACACACCATATCATTTGTCCATTCAGGAAAATATCAAAATCTTATTAAGACATGAAATGTAGCCTACTGCCTAGAGACAAATAGACACAACTTACTGGCATTTGCTAGTAGTTCGGATGGAACTGCAGCAGGTGAATTTTCTTGTACATCTTTCGGCGGTACCAGCTGCTCTTGTACCGTTCTTTTGCAGAGCCTTCGGTACAAAAAGAAAACTCCCAAAGCTAAAAGCACAATAACAATTACAGCTCCACTGATGAAGGCAACAATCAACAGTTTTTCTTTTCTTCTAGACTTTCCTGTTCCTGCAAGGGATTCTGCACAAAATGATGCTTCATGTTGGTGTTGAAAATCAGTATCAAAACAATTCCCACCAAATTTAACCATTCTCTTGTCTGAAGAACTTCCCAAACAAGAGGGAAGTGTGCCAATTAACTTGTTGTCGGAAATATCAACATCCCCAAGTTTTGTACTGCAAGTTAGAGGATTTTGAAGAGTTCCACTCATCATATTTGAAGATAAATTCAGGTATGTAATGTTTGGCAAATTAAACAGGAAAGGAGGTGGCGACCCCGTCAGTCGATTGGATGATAAATCAAGATGTTGAAGCTGATCCATCTGACCAAAGTGCTTAGGAATTTCACCAGATAAAGCATTCTTGCTAAGTAGAAGTGTAACCAATCCTTTTGGCATGGCAGGAAGCACAGAATTTAACTTATTTTCTCTAATATCCAGTACATGCAAATTGGCTAAAGCACTCAAATCAGGCAATTCCCCAGAGATTGCATTGTGAGACAGATAAATATCAGCTAGTGTTGTAATTTTGCATAATGAAGAGGGAAATTGACCCTTCAGTCGATTGCTTTTCAAGCTCAGAAAGGTAAGGTTCGTTAGAGAGTCAATCCAATCAGGGACTGTATCATTGAAGAAATTACCATCAAGAACCAATGAATAGAGTTGAACCATGGTTGAAATCTTAGGTGGGATTTGACCATATATGAAATTCGAGCTCAAATCCAAGTACTCAAGAGAGGAGAGACGATGAATCTTATCAGGAAGTGGCCCCCAAATGCCCAGAGATATTAAGCCGAGGACCCGCAAGCTACTTAACCTTGACAATGTAGTAACGAAAGAATCCATTGAAAACCTCTCAGATAGAGTTTGATTTGGAATTGGAAACCCATTAAACCCTCTAAAATTGGCAGGCTTATCCCCTTTAATTATGAGTTCAGTCACTACATTGTCCTGGCACGCAATGGTCATATTTCGAGATGGAGAAACATTACAGAGGTCGCCATCGAAAGTGTTCATAACTTCCAAAGAAGAAGGGAACTCCAAATGCTTCCTAATCTGCAACAGGATTTGGGTCTGAGAAGTTTGTAGCTGATGAGTACAGGGAAGGAATAAAATCCATGAAAGACTGACAATAAGGAAAAATCGGAGAGAACCCATTTGAGAAGCTTCTGAAACTAGCCGGTTAAATCAACAAGATGATCGAAAACGAAGAACTAAAGAAAGAATTCTTAGTCTGACTCTGATCAGCCACATGGTATGAATCTGGAAATCTTTTGACTGATATCAGAAAAGCGAACTGTCTGGGGAAATTCCCCCAGTCGGGAATTATTCTCCACTAGAGAAGAAAATACAAAAATAATGGTGTTAAAACCCTCAAAAACAGAGAGCCGAGCCAAGCCTCAGAAGCTCCGACCAAAAGGTGAGAAAGAAAAGGGAAAGCAAAGCAAAAAAAAAAAAAAAAACAGAGAGAAAACAGAGTAAAGAAGAGAATCTTCTAAACAGGGTACAATTCCCACAGATAACAAATGCTCAAGGATGAAAAGGCTGCAATAGAATTCGAAGAGACAAGATACAAAACTTCAAGTGACGATTACAAACAATGTATTGGTAAGATAAAATCCTAAAAAACAGAGAAGAAAACAAACAAAAAACAAAAAGGGGATGAGGGAAATAGAGACAAATTGATAAAGTAGAGCAAGAAAGCACTAGCAATGCTCTTCCATAAAAAAATAAAGAGCAAGACGAAGAAGAAGAAGGGAAATTAAGGAGGATAAGAGATAATTGGTGGAGGTAGTTGAAAGTGTCCTGTAAAAACAAGAACCAAGACCGAAAGAGCATTAACTACAGCTACAAGGTGGTCTTCTCTGACATGGTAGAGGTCAACAACATTATTCTTTGGAGCAAATAAACCAAGTGGGGATGCATAAAATGGCGATGGATGTGAGCCCAAATGAATGAGAATGAAGAAGAAAGAAAGTGAAGTGCGCTGGCGAGCTCTGTGGCGCTGCTAAATATGAACGCCATGCTAGTCTGTTGCGTTGTTTGCTTCTTTCTTGCTACTCTGTTTTTTTATTTTTTTTTTTCTTTTCGACTTTTAAATATTTTTTTCTTCTGTCATGTTGTCATAACTATCCTACAAATTTCAAAGTATTTACGATGTTGCCATCACGTGGTTTCTTTTTTAGTTACCCGTTTTTATTATTTTGACTAAGCTGAGATGTTACCGTTATGAACCGCCGCAGTCACGAATCACGATTTCTTTCCCGCACGCATTTTATATATATATATGTATATATATTTAACGAAAAGAACAAAGAAGGTTTCTTATTATTATTATTTTATTTTATTATACAGTTTTTTCTTTTTACGATTTTCAAATATAGAAAAATGAACTAAAATATTGACAAGTATAATAAAACTTATGTCTATTACAGTCTATCGTAGATAAACAATAATATTTTACTATTATTTGTAAATATTTTCAATAATTTTATCATTTAAAATAATTTCTTTGGTGTAATATTTGATAGTGGATTGTTTTTTTTTTTTTTTTTGTTCAATTTTAAGCCATCATTGATTTTGTTAGTAGATTTAGATTTATCTAACAGTCACTTGTTTCTCTTTTTCTATGACTTTAAATTGGCATAGTAAAGTCCATGATTTTGATACCATTTGTTTTAGGAAAGCAATCCTCAAACTATCTTCACAATTGTATGATATTGTCCATTTAAGCTTGTTTCACCCTAAAATACCTCATACCATTGAAGATAGTCATCCTCTCTTATAAACGCATGATCATCTCCTTATTTAATCAACGTGAAATTTTGATCGCATTCCCAACATATCTTTCATCAATCACTACTAATTAACTTAGTGACTATAATGGTAAAGGTTTCAATAATTTGGTCTTCATTGTTCAAGGTAAGGGATGAGGAAGGTAGAAGTATATCAACTAGATTGAAACAAAGTCTAAATCAATCAACTAGGAACAATAATAATAACCAAGCACAATGTTAAATCATCGATCGACTAAATGCTTAAGTTGGTGGATGAAGGTAAATTTAACATTATATCAACACTTTAACACACAAGACATAAGTAATTTTAACGTGAAAAAACCTCATCAAGACGAAAAGTAGAAAACTATGGACCAAAATCAAAATTTCTATTATAATTGATAATGATTTGAGATTTTCTTAGTCAAAACTAGAGACATGCACAATAGATATCTCAAGACTTATAATTAATCCTGGCAACAAACGACAACAATAGAAGAGAATAAATTAGAAAGATCTCACTCGAAGTGACAACTAACTACCCATCTAATTCGACTTTAGGCAACTTCAAAAGATCAAATCTTCACCATTTAGATTGAAGATCTTGTGTCAACAGCAAGATGTCAAAACTTCAACACGATTGGGCTACAATCAACCTCCAAAACGATGAAATGAGTCACAATATAAACTAGCTTCTTTTTTTTTTTTTTAATTTTATTCTCTAGATCTGCATGTTAATCATTTGCCATTTGTCGAGGTTTTTAAGCCAAAAATCCTAATGACCAATTTAAGCGATGTGGACTTTCTCCACAAATTGAAAAATAGTCCAACATATAGCTCAACAACCATTAGTATATACTATATTTTTCGAGGTCAAAGAAAGTTAATATACACTCTATTTGTTCTACTATATATATTAAAAAAAAATGGTAATGTAGACTTTGTTTGATTTGAAATAGTAGACTGTGAGATTGTGAAAAGATAAGAGGTAGAACTGTGATATTTGATGAAAGTAGTTAGGAATGGGTGAGAGATTAGGGACAAATGTGGAATTGGAAATAAATGGGAAACAATTAGGGTCATAGACTCATATGGTTCATGAATTTTGGTAGGAAAGTTAATGAGGATACATTC
The DNA here is from genome assembly GCF_027475165.1 of Benincasa hispida. Taxonomy (NCBI): domain Eukaryota; kingdom Viridiplantae; phylum Streptophyta; class Magnoliopsida; order Cucurbitales; family Cucurbitaceae; genus Benincasa; species Benincasa hispida. The sequence continues at coordinate 66,743,559 of NC_143481.1, read as the reverse complement.
CATAAATAACAATCAAATCATGTGGGGACCAAATAGTTTGGACAGCCAGCTTCTTCCAAATGCAAACACAAATATTTTATATCAAAATTAAATTATGTTGATACATAAAAGAATCTCACAATTTAAAATTGAATTAAATTTTAGGCCTAAATTTCATCTTGGATTCATCCTAAAATTTTACCATATATATATTTTGGTTCTTGAATTTTTAAATTGCTTACATTGAATCTTTCATCTTCTAAGAAATCAATTATGCAGCTTTAAATAAATATATTCAACTTTGTGTCAAATAGGTCTTTAATATGGATCTTTAAATTTTTTATTTTGTATCCAATAATAGGCTCCTGTGTGTCTAATAAATCTTTGACCTATTCGATATTTTTTTAAATTCATGGATCTACTATATACAAAAATTCAAAGTTACGGATTCTATTATACATAAAATTCAAATTTATTTCTAATAGATAAGATAATTGTTTTGAAATTATTTACAATGTTAAGTATATATCCATTAGATATGAATATGAAAGTTCATAGATCTATTAAATATTTTTTAAACGAGAATTTATTAGATACAAAATTAAAAGTTTAATCTTTCATACGTATGGTTTTGAAACTTCAATACTAAATAATAAAAAGTAGATGTGAATTAGACAAAGTGGATATATAGTAAAAACTAAGTTCCGGTAAATTTAAGAATCTAAGAAAACAAACTAACAAAATTTAGAGATGAATAGATAGTTTAAAAGTTCATATTTAAAATAGAATAAACTTAAAAATTTAGCCTCATTTGGTAACTATTTCTTTTTTTTTTTTTGGAAAATTAAACCAATTTCATCCACATTTTTTACAATGATATGCATCTTTTAAGTATAATAGTTGAATTATTAACCAAATTCCAAAAACAAATACAATTTTTTGAAAGCTACTTTTTTAGTACTCAAAATTCGGTTTGATTTTAATAAATTTAGAGATAGAAGTAATGTCCAAAAACTTAATTTTTAAAAATAAAAATGGTCACCAAATGAGAGTTTAATGATAAAATGTGGTTTTTTTTTATAAATTATGAGACGAGAAGTTAAATCGAGCAGTTGAACTTCTAAATTTAGAATTAATAATACAAATTTATGTTCGTTGAGACCGATAAAATATAAAATTTAAGTTTTAAAATGAGAAGAGGAAATGAAAATGAAAAAAAAAAAAAAAAAAAAAAGCAAACCGCCAGAAAAATAATGTGAAACTACCTGTGAGCCCAATTTAATATCACCTCACTTATGCTTCACATGTCACACTCACTTATGCTTTAACTATACTTTGTGTTTAATGCTATGTCTAACTGGTCAATATTCTTTTATTATTTTTTTTCAAAGAAAAAGGTCATTTTTATTAAAGTATAGATTTATTTAAATTAGAAAAAATAGTAAAATCGAGTGTGGCGGTAGTTGCAAAAACCATCCCAACGTATGGTGGTAATTGCAATTACACCCTCAAATTTCTAAAGTATTAAAATTAGACTCTCAATCTTAAATAAATGTAAAAATTGTAACAATTGTATAAATTTGGAGGAACAAATTTTGTCATTCGGAGATCCAATTTTTACAACTATCAAAACTTTGAGAGTCCAATTTTAACACTAGTAAAAGTTTGAATAAGTATAATTATAACTACCACGATTTTTGCAATTCATGAGCTTACTTTTTTTTAGTGGTTTTATCATTGATAGTTTCTAGTACAATAGAATGTCGATTGAGCTCGATTCTGTTTGAGATCTCATTTTCTTCTCAATTAACATTATTTTCTATTTTCACAAATTTTCAAACCCCCATGTAAAATATTTCTGTTGTGGAAGGCAATTTCATTTCCAAGTAAAAGGAATTCATTCACATACAAGAATTGCCTTTTCAACTTTTTGACTACTTCCGAACCGTTTCTTATTACTTATATGGTCCTTCTTCTTCTAAACTTAGTATGATAAATCATATTAGACAAAATTAATTTCTAAAACGAATCAAACTCTATATAAGTAAATCTTTATTTGTATACTTGATTTCAATAAATCTCAAAATAAATAAGTGTTTAGAAATGCATGTCACACGTAACGTTGGGATTTTTAAACGAAGTTTTTGTTAAATGATTAATAAATTTAAAAAAAAATATAGTCATATTTAAAAGGACTTCAAAGACTAAATAATTGAGTTCTCGAAGCTAAAAAAGTCTAGAAATAAGACCACGCTTACCAATTTATAATGAAAATTGGTGTAATCGTAATGAGATTTCATTGATAGGTTGATCGTAATAGGCTACAGTAACAAACATAATTAGATTGCTTTTTATCACATTTACTGAGAACTATGAATCTGCCACATTTACTATTATCATTGTCATTTAAGGTCAAACGATAACAGTAACAGTAAATGTAACAGATTCATACTTCTCATACGGTAACAGTAACAGTAACAATATGGACTAGTAAGTCTCACGTAATTTTGAAAAGCAATCGAATTGGATTACAGACTTTAGAGCGGGCCCCACATTTCATTACGATCGTGAAATACATGTAAACAACAACAGACTAATTGTCAACAAAAGCTAAGCTCAACTAATACCTAAATGTACTAAGGACCACCTTCACCAATTTGTACTAAGAAAAAATGTTTTCCCTAATGTAAATGTAGACCTAAATTCAGTAAATAATTTGGCATGAAAATGACCAAATTCAAATTAGAAAAGAAAATCAAACTGAATATAACTCAATTGACATATAAACATATTATAAATCATGAAGTCTGTAGTTTGAATCTCCTCTACTCAATTGTACTAAATCAGTAAAGAAAGAATAGAAACACTTTCACAGAATCCAATGACGAATCACATCTAACTTGAATCAAATTTAAGATGATTATGTAATTATTATTATCATGTACCCAAATTAAGTGAAACAATGATGAGAAGAAACTGAGATTAGTAAATCAGTCAAGCAGCAAGATTCCTTGAACTCAATTTGTGGACAAAAAGAAAGTGTTAAAATAATAATAATTAAAAAAAAAAAAAAAAAAAAAAAAAAAAAAAAAAGTGGGCTCTCATTTTGATGATAAAAACCATACATTTCAACAAATATTCAAGGGAAAAAAAAGAGGCATCTTCTTGCACTGATTTGATTTTATGGATAACAGAGCCAAACTTGTAATCTCCACACTTTTTTAACACCAAACATTCAATGAAGGAACAACAAAGCTGTAAATGGGACCATCTTTGCCAATAATATTTCTATTTTTTAAGTTAAATATCTATCCTTCAACTTTCTCATAGATTTTAGTTATAATCCTAACCTTAGAAAATCTTCATGTTAGCACTTTTGAAATTGCTAATTATAAAAATTTTAAAATAACAAACAAAATTTACATTAACAATATTATGTTAATATTATAAATGATGTCATGTATGAGTCGCTGATTGAATGTTTCATTTATTATATTAATAAAGAAAAATTCGAAGATATTTTTAGAATAATTTCAAAATTCAAGAATTAAAATGAAAATTTTAAAGTTTAAGAGCATAATTGTATAATTTAAACCTACACTAAAATTCAAAGATACTTTATACAATTTAAGCTATTTCTTATTCTCTTATTTTAGTTTGGCATGTTATATTCCTTTCATTCCTTTTTAGCTATTTACATATCTTCACCCTTATCCATTTCTTTATCTTAGAATTGTTATTTTACCATTAATTTATTTTGGTGAACTAAAAGCCAAAGAATAATAATAAGAATAAAGTAAGTTGTGATATTGCAACTCCCCTCTCCCTTCTAACTTTCAAATTGATAGTACAAATATTATGTTACTTGAGCTATGCACAAACCACTCTTTTTCTTCATACTGTTTTCAAAAGTATAAATCGTTATTTCAAAATAATGTTTTGAAAATTGTAATTATCTAAGCTTATAAAGCAGAACATAATAATTACTTTAAATCATGTTAAAATCTTGATGATGTACAAGGCTAGTCAATAGTGTTCTTATATGAAGATGATAAAGCATAAAGTACCGACATCACTATTTAACAAATATCTTCAAAAGGCGGCTTGGGAGACTTATTGATGAAGGTGTTACCTGCAATGACATTTGAGAAGTTAACACACAACATTTGTATGTGATAATCAAGAGTATCAAGTGTTGTTTTATGAGGAAGAGTAAATGTGTTGTATATCTCATTGGGTTTTGAGACATATTCTATACACTATGGATATCTAAGGTAGAGTGTTACAAATATTTCAATTATCATATTAAATATATATCTTCTCCAGTATCTTCTCCATATATTTACCTTTTTCATATCTTATAAACTCTATAAATAGTGGTCATTGGAACCTTTGAAATATACGATTAAATAAGAATACATTCATTCTCTATTTTCTTTTCTCCCTACTTTGTTCTTTATTGTCTTGTTTTGCAATACGATTCATTGGAATATCAAGAACGCTAAAAATCCATCAAAATTTTATTCATATTGTTCGAGATGTTTATAATTTAAAGATCAAAGATGGTGGGTATTTTTAAATTTTTCATATAGCCTATAAGTTTTCATTCGATAAAATCAAATTGTTAACCGGCATAAGTGTTAAGTGAGCATTAAAATAAAAATTCCCACCCGAGATTGTACTTTGTGAGTTTTTTAAGCCTTGATTTGCAATATTAATGAAAATCAACATACGCCTTAATTTAAATTTCAAGTTTAGTTTTATGGATATATCAAATATACTATTAAGTTTTAGATGTATGTTTTAATTGTTGCATATTTAGATTAACTCTATCATACATTACCAATCATGCATCTTATTTTGTTTTATATATAATTCTTGTATGGAAAGATTTGATTGAGATATTTCCTTAATTAGTTTATATTTTCATATCTTTGAATATAATTGTTCTATATGGAAAATTAAATGAGAGTATTTATTTTGCATACTTCTCCATAAGATTTGAGTTTCTTTTAAATAAAGATAAGATTCTCTCCTATTAATATTATCTTTTATTTGTTAACATTATCGTCTGATGAATATTATATTCTATCTTTCAAATATGGGAATAAATATCTAAGTTTATCTTTAATTTTATTTGGAAAGGTTTAAGATTTAAAACATTGAAGATTACTTCTTTAAGGTGGATTTGTTTTAATAAGATTAATAATTCACTTAGATTCATTAATCTATTAATTAACTTTTAATTAAAAGGTTAATGAATTAGAAATAAAAATTGACTATAAAAGACTCTATCTAAGGACTATTCTGACTAGATTGAGGTATTTAAATTGACAAAGGGGAACCCTCTATTTAAAACTAACTTGACAGTTGAATTAGGCCATTTTTATTTGTTAGACTAGAAGTGAAATTTATTTGATTGTTGAATATTTAAATAATTCTTTTATATATATATATATATATGTCTGTCTGTATAATTCATTGAATTCCTTATGGCAAAGTCAAAAAGTTATGGATAATAGCTCATTACACTTCCTAAAGTTAATTATGATTGTTTTTATTTTGCACCTTTAGTTGCACATATTTTGAATTAATAAATGCTTATAAACTAATACGCATATATTAAACATGCTATGCTCTTGTATTAGTAGTTTGAGAAAGAAAGTTTGAAATATTACAATGAATATTTATCTATATCTTTTGAGATTGAAAAATAATGAATTTTGACAAAATAATATGATATCATTTCCTAAAATAAATGTTCCAATATTTAATCATTGAGGTTGAAATCATGTTAATAAAGGAATAAGTAATTATTTTATTAAAACCACACACATATATGATGTTTTGAACGAAAATTTCATTTTTCAAATGTGATACAAAAGGGACAATAATCTTATACGTGTTATACAAATCCCTTTGAAAAATTAAAACCCTTAGTAATGAAAAAGAGAACAATGTGTGGAAGCAAACTTTGAAAATTTATTTGAATTTCTTGAAAAGATCATAACTTATCATTTTAACCCTTAAATATGATGATATTATTTGGATGTTACAAGTTTCTTTGAATCTCCTAAAGAGATGATTGTTCTTTTTTACCCACTTTTATGTAAGATATTTGAATTTCTTTTGAATCTCTTGAAGAGAATAAGAATAATTAATATTTATGTTTTGCATACCGTACATCTATGCATATGATACTTAATAGTAGACAATACATTTTCCTATAGACTTGATTAAAGATTTTAGAAAAGAAAATAATATTTTGCTAGAGAAGTAAAATTGTCAATTGATATACTTTATTCTCTTATAAATCAAAGAGAAGTTCAATAAATTTAAAAGGTAAACATTGTAATAGATATTATCTAGAAAGACTGATAATAAGAATCATATATGGTATTTACATACTATATTTATTGTCTTCTATGGGAAATGCATATAAAAAGTTATGTTTTTCTTTTTAAATTGTATTCATACACATATTTGTGTAGTTGAAATAAATGCAACAATGAACCTAAATTTCATTTATCTAAATATATTTTTCTTTGACATGATGAGTCATTTTTTGTCAATAGAAAATGATATTGGAAATATATATTGGCATCCATTGAAGAACTAGAAGATTCTTCCATATAGTTAATTGTCAGGGTATCTTATTCTTAAGAGATTAATTATCAAAATCTCACTAGTTAAAATTGAAATTGAATCTCTCCTATTTTTGAAATGGATTCATGGTTGTATATCTAGATTTATTAATCCACCAAGTGAACTATTTAATACTTTATGATTTTTGTTGGCGCATCCAATTGAGGGTCACATGCATACTTATTATTTTGTTTTGGCTTGAACAATGTGGTGTCACACTCTCTTTTGACCTAAGAGAGGTTTTATTGTTCATTAGAGGGATCAGTGAAGTTTGCATCCAAACATTTGATAATTGATTAGGATAAGTGTTGAATATCTTGTAGTTTATGTTTAAATAGCAAAACTTCTAAATCTAGATGAGATCATGTTATTGTATATGCTCTAAGTCAATGTCCTATAGGCTTATTGTATATGTTCAGATTTGTTATCTATTATTAATGAGACAAATTTTTCAACATTAGGAGAAGAAATTAAGATGAATTTGGAAAACTAAGTTGAATGAAATGTATAAATATTGTCTTATTTTGATCATCATAAAGATCAATTTGAACTGAAAGTTAAAAATATAATTCATTTGCAAAATATTGCAAATCAAATGCTAGATGCAGTTAGAGAACATTTACTATTACAAGAAAGTGTCCAAGTTATAAGAAAATGGTTGCAAATACACCATCTAAAATTGATATCCCAATGCAACAAGTTGTTAATATTAATGAATCTGTAACACGCCTGAAGCGTGATAGACACATAGGTTCCAAAGATAAAAATCCTTAAAAAAAGTAGTCGATAATCAAAATGACTTAGTTAAGAATATGAATATTTCATAAGAAATCCTAAATATGAATACTCATACGAATCCTAAAGTAAAAGAGGATAATGAAGAGATCTCGATAAATTATATGTCATGACAAGAAAAAAGATGGAACTATACTTAAATAAGTTGACAACATTTTTACATACAATATTGCTCACAATATTATTTATGAAAATGAGTATTATATACTCAGATATATTGAAAATAATGTCGTGACATAGAAATGATTGACTTATGTGGAAAGAAACGATTTAATAGAAAAACTTATTTTTCAAATTGTGAGAACTAGCAGTTCAAACATTAGAGAATGTCAAACACATGGAATACGGGAGAATATTTGTAAGAAAAAAAAATAGATGACGTCATATTATATAACATGAGACAAGTTCCACAATAATTCTCGCAAAGAAATAGTATTGATTATAATGAGACATATTCTCCTATGGTGGATACAATACCATGAGATATCTAATTTATCTAGTTGTGTATGAAAAGCTTAACAAATATGCTTTGGATGTAGTTATTATATATTTATATGAATCTTTTAATAATTATATCCTTGATGGATTAAAGGTACCAAATTCATATAATTCAATATTAAAGAATTATATATGTATGTATGTATGTATATATATATATGTATATATATATATATATATATGTATGTATATATATATCATACATATTCTTATAAAACACTCCTAATGAATGTGATATGATCATTTTATTAAATATTTGTTGATACGAGGGTATAAAAATAACCTTTATTCGTCCATATGTTTTTTATAAAGAAATCACAACCTGGGATTTACTATATATTATTTATATATATGTTGATAATGAAGGAACCTTAAAGTCCACTGCGAAAGCGGGGATCGGTCGGTCCTAAAAATATTTTCACAGAATAGCAAATTTTACAAAACCAAAATTATGCATCACAACATAAATTAATTTACAGCATGCGTAGAAAAGAAAGGGAAAAGGGTTAGAACCAAGACTTACCCTTGAATTTCAGTTTTTCACAAAAGCCTCTTGTCCAGTTAAAATGATCATGAACAATCAGGATCCAAAATGGCCACCACCACAAAAACTTCCTCGGTATTTTCTATAGAGAAAAGAATTCTCGAGAGCTCTGAGTTTTGGGAGAGGGAAGGAGTTTTGAAAGGGAAATTTTTCTTCTCAGTGAGTGTTGGAGGGAAATCTTCTATGAAGAAGACGATAGATCTCCTAGAAAAAACCACCCCACATACCCACGTATTACTTAGAGAGAAAATAGGGAGAGGGAGCTACAACTCCCTCCCAAAAATTAATTTAATAAAATAATTTAACTATATATATATATGATAACTACCTTATCATATAATATATTAAACTATATGTTATATCAAATATAACACATAACTTATAGTTTTAATATTGTATCAAATACAATATAACCTATAGTTTTATTTCTCTCAATAATATAAATCACATTTGTACTAAATTTAATTATGTGAATTTCATCCATATAATTAGGATTTGAATCATATTCAAATACTTATTTCCTCTCAAAATAAACTTATATTATAATGTATCAAATATATTATATTAATTATATCATATATAATTAAGTTAAATTAATTATATCACATATAATTAATTTAAACAATTCAAATTAATCCAAAATTAATTCTCAATAACCCCTATTGAGCTACAAAGGAGACCTTATAGACCTTTAGATTGAAGTTCCAATAGTACTTGAATAATTAATTAAACTCATTTAATTAAATTATCCAACATTCATTAACTGTCGGTCACTCCACTAAAGACCGACAGCTGCACTCTTCAGTCTTCAGACTACAAATATACTTCTGTGTCTATTGGATATAACCAGTCAACAGTGCGATAACCCTTCACAAATTTCTCGTAAGTACAACTGGGCCAAAATTACCGTTTTGCCCCTATAATTACATCTAACTCTTTAAGTACCACTAATCCCTCTAAGAAACAATAAGTCATAGTCTCACTATGATCAAACCTCTCTTGGGCCAAGAGAGGGTGTAGAGCCACATTGTTTGAGCCTCAGAATCAACCCTTAAAGGAGCAATTTATCTACTTATCCCGATAATGGGGAAGGAATGAGTTCCAGCTTGTGTAGCTGTGTTCCCAACTCCTCAATTAGACGAATCCCCAAAATGGTAAGCTTATTGAGTCGGCGATCTAGCCACTTTCACCCATACAAATCAAAGGATCGCCTTCATAGGTAGGAGTTCACAACTCACTCAGAATTTAGGTCATGTCACCTATGGTCATCCTGGTGAAGTGTAAGTCTCTATTGTTAACGGTGTTATGTAATAAGACTAGTCATTTTGTGGTCCGGTCTTATACAAACTCCTTTGTATAGAATACCCCCACTCACATGTCTCCACATGAATGATCAGGATCAGATCATTTGTGGTACTTTACAATAATCGTAACATCTACAAAGCAGGTCCTATTTGTAGTGTCACCAAGATAAGGTACTCAACCCTGTCCATCTACTACATACCATTTAAGTTATCACTTAAACATAATCCACCTGTATGTCTCTACATATATGTTTAAGTTATAGAAGATAAACTTGGATGTTAGTTTATTGGTTTGTAGGTCAATGCTACTAAACGTCAAATAAAATATCTCATATTTTATTAAATAAATAAGATGTTTATACATTACAATTACAAATTACAAGACCCACGATATTTAGGGCATCAATCCCAATAGATAATTTGAGCATAAATCTTGAAGAGATTTCAAAGGTAAATAGAGTTTCTTAAAAAAAAAAAAATTGAGATGATAAGTTTTGTCTTAGCTTGCAAATAAAGCATAAAGCAGATAGAGTTGCGTCATTTATGCATATAAGATCTTATATGAGCTAGTTCCACCATTGAAGATTCTTATGATGGTTCATTTACTTGGTGTGAAAATTTATATCATCTGAAAGATTATAAAGAACTTTAGATCCCAAAAAACCATAATTTTTAGAAAATATGTGTACTTATATCTTTACTAATTTATACGCTACCTATCGTACCATAAATATAATAATCCTCCAAAGAAAGATATTGGAATAGAGCTAAACATACGTTATGTTTTTATTTGAGAACTAGTTTACATGGATTTATTTTATTCTCATAAATCTAATTGTGATCTAGTTGATTGTGAAAATGCATGTTACTTATCTAACCCATAAGAGCTAGATCTTAAACAAATTACTTAATACATATAAATTAACTTTTATATCATAACAGCTTATGAAGCATATCATAACAACTACTTTAAATCATGTTAAAATCTTGATGATGTATGAGGCTAATCAATAGTGTTCTTATATGAAGATGATAAATCATAAAGTGCCAACATCACTATTTAACGAATTTCTTCAAAAAAAAACTTGAGAGATTTATTTACGAAGGTGTTACCTGCAACAACTTTTGAAGAGTTTACACACAACATTTTTATGTGACAATCAAGGGTATCAAATGATGCTTTCATGAGGGGAAGTAAATGTGTTGCACTCTTTTTCCCTTGACTATGGTTTTGTTCACTGGATTTTTCTAGCAAGGTTTTTTATGAGACATTTATTAAAGTATATAAATGATGTACTCTTTTTTTCACTAGGTTTTTATCTTATTGGGTTTTTCTTAGTAATATTTTAACGAGGCATATTCTATACACTATGGACATCTAAGGGGAAGTGTTATAATTATTTCAATTAGATATAGATGTCCATAGATTATATATCCCCATATATTATTTTCAAACATCTTCCCCATTATCTTATCCATATATTTATCATTTTTATATCTTGTAAACTCTATAAATAGTAGTCATTTGGGACCTTTGAGATATACAATTGAATAAAGAATACATTCATTCTCTACTTTCTCATTCTTTTGTTTTATAATAATTTCTTCTATTTTAATTATTAAGTTGAGTGTGTTTCTAAACTCATGTAGAAGCTAAGGGTGAGATGAATATTTGATTGACAATATTTTTAGAAAAATGGAAAAATTGCATAAACCATCCCTGAACTATGGAGTTGGATATAATTACACCCTTCAACTTTGAATTTAAGCAATTATACCCTTTTAGTTTATTAATGGTTACAATTAGCCCATTATTTTTAATTATGATTGGGTATTTTTAAAAAATAAAATAAAAAGATAAAGATTCTCTCTCATATCACATCTCTTCCTCTCTCCTCTCTTTTCTCCCTCCACCTTTTCCCTCCATCTTGGAAAATTTCACAAAATGACCTAAATCTCAAAAACTTTTCTACGAATGACCTATTCCTAAAAACTTATCTATGACTGACCTTTTGTCCATGTGAAATACCAATTTTACCCTTAATTTAAAATACTCTTTAAATCGCTTTACGAAGGATCTTCACCCCACCTTTTCACTTACATCTCTGTACGATTTTGGCTCTCGTTTTCTCTCATTTTTTTTTCATTTTCTCTCATCGTCTCCCATCTTCAGCCAAGCATTTGGCCACCTTCTCGTCGGTCATTTGTACACATTTTCCATTGTCATTGATTTCTGAAAGTTGATACTTGTTTAGGGTTCTCGTTGATCATTTAGGGTTCGCAAAGGTTCACGCCTACCTTTTTTTAAACGATCTCTCAACTTTTGTTAAATGATCGTGTATTCGTTCTTAAGAGATCATTTAGATAATCTTAGGCCAACATTTAGTATTCTTTAAACGATTGGTTAGAGAAACGTAAACGATTATTTAGATAAAGATGTGTGATCCTTTAGTTTTGTTTATGCAATCGTTTAGTTCTTTATAATCCGATCGTTTAGTTGTTTGTTACGCAATCGTTTAGGTATTTGTAATGTGATCATTTTTTATTTGTTATGTGATCGTTTAGTTGTTTGTTATCTGATCGTTTAATTTTCTATTACGGGGTCGTTTAATTATTTGTTATGCAATCATTTAGTTTTTATTATGCGATCGTTTAGTTTTTATTATGCGTCTTTTAGTTATTTTAGACAATCATTTACTTATTGTGGTAATGTATACATTTGTTACAGGTTGCTAAAATGGCCATCCCTACTGAGAAATATTTTCCTACTATAGTTTCTTTCCAAGTCCACAAAACTGCGTCTATTATTAAGAATAAGTTGACAAAAGAACAGATGAGAATATTTAGAACAACGGTCTTTGGTCCACTTATTTACGTAGATCTTGTATTTAATGGGTAACTTTTTCACCATTTTCTATTGAGGGAGGTCACGGATGTGAACTCAGACGTTATATCATTCGACATACTGGGGAAGAAGGTAATATTCTCCCAAGACGATTTTAATTTGATAACTGGGATATGACCGACCAAGGAAATAGTAGAGAGAGAAACAAGTCAAAGTCTGCGACAACTCATTCTTGGATCGAAAGACTCGAATGATAAGGATAATTCTTGCAAGGACGTGGAGAATGTGTTCGAGAAGTTCACTTTTACAAATGATGAAGATGTCATTAAGGTTGCACTGGCATCATTCATCGAACCGGTGATGATTGGAAAAAAAACAAAAAAAAACCCAATTTGATGTGAGGACATTTGAAATTGTCGATGACCCTGAAGTCTTTAGACAGTATGATTGGTCATCGGTCATTTTCAATGTACATTGAACAACATAAAACTACTATGCGCGGGAAGAAGGAGGCACGTGAGACTAAGAAAGCAGAAAATGCTCATCATGCCTCATATTACTGTATAAATGGATTTGTACTTGCATTCCAACTATGTACTTTTATTTCCATTTCACTTTAATTTGTGTATTATGTATGTGTAACAAAGCTCCTATATTATAAATTTGGGCTTACAAAATTTTATCCACGTCAAGTAAGTTCATGGCCACCAAAGTCAACAAGGTTGTAATTCCTAGAATTTTTAGATGGACTTGTTCTCATGCTCCATCTTATAAATCATTGAGTAAGAATGTGCTTCAGCCTAAAAAAAATAAGTAACCGATCACTTAGTAATTATTGGCATATTTCATAGTTCCATGCATTCTAACTTACTCATTCGCTTATGTGTAGACGAGATTTGTACCGGGTGAAGAGGAGATAAGGTACAACGCCAGTTGGAAGGACTCGATGTTGAAAGAAGAATGATTGAGGAGGTTGAAGGGCATGATCACTTTATTGATACCCATGAGTCCTTTGGAGGGCACGATGGGTTCGACTAGCATATTGGGGAGCAAGAACACCTTCTATCTGGTGAACCCCATATTGGTGAGCAAGATCAGCATGTAAATAAGCATCGTGCCATAGAGCCCAAATCACGTAGGCCAGTTTAGACTAAACCAGGAGAAGGGTAAGAAGGGACAGGATAAACTGCCAAATATGTAACATAAGTCCTCTAAACATCATCATTCCAAATCGTACAAAGTTCTTAAGGAGGAAACTAAAGAAGTTCGTAAAGATTTGGTGAACTTGACTACCATGGTCCGTCAGATGGGTGATACCTTTATTGTCTAGCATCATCTGATGAGCCAACAGCTGAATAAAATAAAGTTGCTAGTCCAGCGTCTATATAGGGTATGTATGTATAAAATCCTAATTGATCGTTTGGAAAATCCTGAAAGATCATTCAGATGATTCTGAACGATTGTTTGGAAATCCAAACGATAATTTAGAAAATCTTAAAGGATCATGTGGATATTTATAAACGATCATTTAGAAAATCTTAAACGATCATGTGGATATTTCTAAACGATCGTGTAGAAAATCTTAAATGATCATGTAAAAAAATATTATACAAATGTGTAGAAAATCTTAAATGATCATGTATGATTACTTATTTAATTGTATATTTTGTGTGATTTGTACAGGATAACAATGAAGGGACTCATGACGGTAATAATAATGATGGTAATGATGATGATGGTAATAATGAAGAGACTCATGATGATGGTAATAATACGAATAATAATGAAGGAATCCCCCATGATGAGCAGTCCAAATTTATCAGTGATCAACGCGTGGTTGTTGAACACAAGACGATAGAAGCAATAATTGATAAAAGAATTGAACTCCTCATACAATCGTTCAATCTTAGGAGCCACTTCGGTTTGAATCCAACCAATGTTATAGAGAATGCAAATCAAAAGGAAGTCATTGAAATCAAGGTAAGGTTGTTATATGAACTAATTATCTTAACATTGAAATCAACATAAAACCATTATTATCTGACCGATTTACAATTTAAATGTAGGAGAAAAAAGACCTCTCCAAGGGTCGAAAAAGAAAGAAACCAACCAACTTTTCACCTGAGGATGTAAAAAGGGAGAAAAAGTCACATATGATTGGTAATAAAAAGGGAGAAGCTCAACCCCTTCAAATGATCCTCATCCTTCAAGTGATCATCAACAATCTCTTTCAAGTGATCCTCAACCACATTCATGTGATCCACACCCTCAATCTGAAGAAAATCGAACTTGAGATTTCCATGAGCAGCAGAAAAAAGATCATTTCAAATTATAATCATGAATGAACATTACAAATTACAGTCGTAAACAAAACATACAGTTATGCAATCAATACAGAAATTACAGCATGAACAATCAAATAAACAAGGAGAATTCTACAAACGTTTGTCAACTTGTCTCCACACTCCTTGCGCACGAACGCTCGAACACAGCAACCTCGAATGCTCAAACAACATGACCGCTCTGCAGCACGAACACCACGCACTAGAACTCCGCAATCACCTCGGTCATGAACACCCCAGCAACACGAACGATCTCCACAGAACCTCGACGGCGTCGAGTTGAGTATGACACCACCAAGAAGGTTACCTTGGTATTCTCGATGTGAGAATCCAAAGGGTGGGCTCTGTGTGGACTTGAAATGAGGCAGAAAAAGGAGGAATGAACAATCGTGTACACGATTGGTAAGTGGGAGAAGACAGAAACCTATCGCATAGGTCGATGCTCAATCGTTTAGCTCAGTGTCTGTCGCCTACAAAACACTACACGATCGTTTACTTCGCCCAAGTTGTCTCTTAGTAAATCTGTATTTACTTGACAAGCTTCCATGAGATTCTTTTTCCGAGAGAGAAATCTTAAAACATTTTTCCCAAAAAACTTACTAAAATTAGGAAAACAATTTTTCTTTTATTTCACGATTACCATGAACCACCAATAACCACCTACTCAATCCTTATACTACAAACCTATTTAAGTTATCACTTAAGGCATGATCCATTTGTATATCACATATACATGCTTAAGTTCATATAAGATAACCAAAAATTTTTGTTTATTGGATATGAGTAAATGCCATAATTAAATAACAATTATTTTATTCATCAAACAATGTGTATCTTTACAAAACAACGAGACTCCAGGAGAATTAGGACACCAATCCCAACACAATCACCTTCAAAATCTTACCAAGAGGCTTAACCACATGTAATTGAGTCTCAGCCATAAGCACCTGTAGTGGAATTGAAACCAGTCACTGGTGTTATCAATCCCAACCCCTTGGTCCCGGTACCTACAGTGGAATTGAAACCAACATTGTCTATGTATTTGACTTCATGCCTAACTACATAGGTAGTGATATACTTGATGGTTATCTTCAGCTGGTGATCCGTCGGATATGACAAGAGACATAGAAAATTCAATACGAGCCATGGGAAGTGAAGAGATCGAAGACAACTCTCCAACAGAGCAAGTCTCTTAACTGTGACATTTTTCGTGCTAAGTTTGTAGAATACATTGTTACGTGTGCGGATAGGGGTAGCTTAAATCAGAACAATATGGAATTGTTTAGGAAACAATACATTGCCCAGTTGTGAGCTAATCAATATATATGGTAATCTATACTTGAGTTTCTTGAATTGAATTTGCATTGTATATGTGTGTGTGTGTGTGTGTGTTGAACCGAATAATATTAAAAAAAAACACAATGAAGAACAAAAAATAAGTACACGATCGTACAGAAATAACTAAACGATCGTCTATAAATAACTAAACGATCATTCATATAATACTAAATGGTCGGTTATAACTAACTAAATCATCGCATATATATAACTAAACGATCATTCACATGTAACTAAACGAATGTTCATAAAAAAGTAAAAGATCGCACAGAAACAAGTACACAATCGCATAAACACAAGTAAATGATCGCCCATAAATTACATATCATCGAGCCTAGATGGGCCAATGTCAGGTGTTATTAATATACGTATGTAGGTTTTCTTGTTATACCCTCTCTAACCACATCGTGTACACATGTGGATTTGTCGTGGCTTCTCTCCAACAGAAGGTATCCTAACGATTTGACGTCGACCCACACTTGGTACCTTTTGTGGTTTTAGAAGTTCAAAGTCTTCAAAGTCTTATCTTCGATTCCATTCTTGTCTATATCCAATAGGAAAAATCAATTTTGCATAAGCAACAAGCACACATTCAATTGTAAACCATTTTGCACTTACATTCTCTCCGTTTCTAGATCTAATGAACGAATCTTGATCTATACCCAAAGACACAATGAAATGAAGAAAGATGAAAGCAATCAACAATGAGGATGTTGTACTGAAATTCTAAGAGAACAATGAGAGAACTTTGTAGTGAGTTCGAAGAAAAATGAACAACTAAGAGTGACCTTCCATTCTTGATATCAATGTTATTTAATGTTATTGGTAGAATATTAGTTGAAAATAAATGCGTTGAGAGAATGTTAATGTTGCATTGAATACATATTGAATGAAAAGTTGAAAAAATCGTTAAAGGAAGAAGAAATGTGCTGCGGTTTGAAGAGTTTTTTAAAATTGGGGGTACAACTGGTATTTCACATGATCAAAAGGTCAATCAAAAATAATTTTTTAGGAAAAAGTCGTTTATAGAAAAGTTTTTTTTAGAGTTCGGTCATTTTGTGAAATTTTCCCTCCATCTTCCTCTTCATCTTTTCTCTCGTACTGCTGTAGAAAACAATTAGACTAAATTTGAGTTGAAATTCACAAGTTTTGACATTTGTCTCTTGGAAATCCTCTCTTCTTCCCCCACCTTCCCTCTCCATCTTCATCTTCTTCTTTGTCCATCGGATTCGTAAACTCCAATGTCGTAATGACAATAACTCTAGTGACGGAAGGTTGAGTTGTTGTAGGTTGTCAGTAACTTAAATTGGGGGAGAGAAGAGATTGTTGTTTCTGGAAAGGGAGTTGGTTTAACAACAAAACTTCAAACGGTTGGAATATCTGAAGAGATTTTGAGAGGGTAATGACATTTGTAGAGAAATAGGATTTTGGTGAAGAATTTTGGTGACTCAGGTGCTTACAGTGAAACTCAACAACAACAAACCTATCAGACTATCTATTTTAAAATGGTAATGGATGTCTTAGACTCTAGGTCCATAGCAAGTTCAGTTCTTTGCCTCCCTTTTCTTTAACTATTTTACTCTTATGCTAAGGGAGAGAGAGGATTTCCAAGACACATAGGCCAAAACTTTTGAATTTCAACTCAAAATTAGTCT
Organism: Benincasa hispida; assembly: GCF_027475165.1. Lineage (NCBI taxonomy): Eukaryota > Viridiplantae > Streptophyta > Magnoliopsida > Cucurbitales > Cucurbitaceae > Benincasa > Benincasa hispida. Next base: position 66,725,614 of record NC_143481.1, on the reverse strand, counting down.
ATTTGTTTTCTAGAGAAGGGCAGAGAAAGATGAAGATGAAGATAGAGGAGAAAGGTGGAGTGAGAAGAGAGAGGAGAGAGGAAGGGATGTGAGATGTGAGATGTGAGAGAATCTTTATCTTTATTTTTTTATTTTAAAATATCTTATCATAATTATTAATTTAAAAATAATGGGCTAATTTCAACCATTAACCAACTAGAAGTGTATCATTGTTCAAATTCAAAGTTGAAGGATGTAGTTATAACCAATCGATAGTTCAGGGATTATTTATACAATTTTCTCAAATATATATATATATATATATATATTTAGAAAAAAGACACTAAGTTTTAAAAAAAAAAAAAAAAAAATTGTGAGAAATGAAACACTAACTCATAGATAACAATATTTTTTTTTAATCCAATGTTACATGCATATTAGTCTTAGAATAGTGATTGAATTTGATTTTATGTGTACTAAAAAAAAAAAAAAGTACGATTTTAGGATTATTTTCAAATATAGAAAAATGAACCAAAATATTTATAAATATAATACAAAATAGTAGTCTATTGCAATCTTTTGCAAAAAGACTATTTTGCTATTATTTGTAAATATTTTAAACAATTTTACCATTTAAAATAATTTTTCATGATTTTTATACCTCAATAATAAGCCTTTTTAACTCAACATACCCAAGCTGTCAACAAACATGTCCATTGTCTTTCAACGTTTTAATAGAAAATTATCTGGCAGTTTTAGGGAATTATCTCGAAATTTAAGGTTAAAATGAAAAGTTTCAAAATCTTGAAAGCGTAAATGAACATATTAAAAAAATTTCATACATTTGATATAATTTAACCTAAAATTAAAAGAGAGAGCTTTCAATAGACATTGATGATAGAATAAGTAATTGTCAGAATCGAAATTCAATAATTAAACGCAAAAATCTACCAAACTTATGATCTCTTTGACTGTGACCACCATCGAATCAGATAGAAGACCTATTCAGCTACGTATGGTTAGATTGCCTATGCGTAGCTTACATTGTGGATGAGTTAAATGCCTTCAAATAATTAACAAAGCTTCTCTTCTATTACTACCCATTTTTAAAAATTTTGTTCCTTCTGAGCCTAGGTTACTGGACTAGGTCCGAACATGGCTATAAATAAGCATCACCATATACCAAAGATAATAAATATCTCAATTTGTTTATCCAACGACTACTCTATGAATTGAATTTCATTGTCTTGTCCACGAAATTGTGTTTAGATTAACGATAACTCAAGTTTCTTGAGCATTATATGGAACGAAAGACATTTAAACTTATCATCTATAAAAGGAGACATTAATATTTAACCACTTGATCATTTGAACTATATTCGTTTTAAGCTACCTCGCAGTTAAATTAGCTTCTTTTTTTCCTCCCTTCTTCCACTTTGAGCTATACCAAGGAGAATTGCGATACTCTTTAGCTCGTTCATACATTTTCACTTATTTTAAACAAATCCCTATGAAATGCTTTCAAATTAAGAAAGCATATGGCCGAATATTGTGCGCATTGTGCCAAAAAAGATTAAAAAGATAATAAAAGGAAGAAAAAAAAATACTAGCTATACCAATCTTTTGTGTAACCCATACAAATAGAAATTATATTTCTTTAGAAGAAGAAACTTATTCTACTTGAAGATGAAAATGTACCTCTTACTTCCAAATCATGAGTTTGGAGAGATTATAGTGTCACGGATCAAAGATTGTGACATGCGTGGTGAGACATGAGTGGACTGGCTAGTCCCAAGATACGTTCACTGGGGCATGTGGGATAGCGAACAAGCAGAGTATATGCCATAATATTCCAGAGTGACTATGATGGATGGGCATAATGCCTTAGCACCACATTGGTCGGGAGTTATTCCCACTTCCTTGATGAGCCCATGGGAGGGCAAAACCAATCCATCTCGAGGGTAATATAGAAGGCTTACCTCGGCCTGGGGCTACCAAGGTGTTGTACGGGAAATGTTGCATGCGCAAGAACTCTAACCCCGTGATAGAGTGGTATCAGAGCCGGCATGTGGTCACACACATAATGCTCGCCAAGCGCTCCATCTTGTAGGGGAGTCTATGAATGGTTATGCAGATGAGGAAGTGCACTTGGGCAACGCACGCTGCTCTCACCTTGGGAGATGGGTGTTTGTCGAGTATGGATCTTCCCTGGAGAAAAAGACCTTTGTTGGAGTATGTAGGGAGCAGTTGCACCACATGACGATCCTAGGGGCGAGTTCACACTCCTCCACGCAACGAGGACGTTATGAAATCGAGTGGGAGAGAGTGTCATAGATCAAAGATCATGACATGCATGGCGAGACATGAGTGGGCTGACTAGTCCCAAGATATGCTCATTGGGGCAAGCAGGATAGTGAACAAGCGGAGTACGTGTCATAGGCATATGTCTATTCTAGAGTGACTATGATGGATGGGCATATTGCCTTAGCATCACACCGGTTGGGATCTATTCTCGCTCCCCTAATGAGCCCATAGGAGGGCGAAACCAGTCCATCTCGAGGGTAATATAGAAAGCTTATCTCGACCTAGGGCAACCGAGGTGCCGCATAGGAAATGTCGCGTGCGCAAAAACTCTAACCCCATGACAGAGGAAGGACACTACTCCCCAACCGAGTAACAAGTGGAGGGGTCAATCACCTGGGAAGAAGTGAGAAACGCACCACATCCCAATGCTCAAAGTCTAAAGGCCCAGCAACGAGAAATCACATTGACACTCGTCTTGCTAGCCTTAAGCGCAACTTAGAGGATGTGAAGCTCATGGTTGGCCGGTTGAATGACAACTATGACGAACTAGTCTAAGAGAACGCTGAGATAACCTAGTTGTCAAAGAGATGGTCAAGACTCTCGGACAAGAATTCAGATCGGAGGTAAGTCTACTCTCCACTGAAGTAACTAATCTATGTAAGTTTGTGGAAAGGAAGATCCACGAGCTTCGTAAAGAAATAGATGATGTTTGAGAAAAATCTCGAGCTCATCGTAGCACTAATGTCACAATCGCTCTTTCGGAAGCTTCTCTTAGCGATTGTGCGGCACTTGTTCCCGCTCACGAACAAGTCAGCCAACTCAAATACGGACTGTCGGTGGCACACCGAGTGCCTCTCGCAACCTCCACCCCCGTTTTAGGGAAAACAGTTTTAGAAAACGGGTTTGGAGAAAAGGTTTTCGTAAGAAGTTTTTGTGAGTGTGAATAAAGAAAGAAAGATTGTAGTAGACTAGAAAGCAATAAGCAACAACAACAGCTTTATAGAGTACTACTCCGGGTATGAGGAAGTGATGGTTAGTCTTATCCCCATATAGTGCATTCTGAACAAAAAGCCAACTGGCTCCCTTGCATATGCAAAAGGGCGAGTGGTCACTTACAATGAAAATGTAAAGAAAGCAAGCTAACTAAGCTAATACAATACAAGATATGAAAGTATGTTAGAAGGGGGTTGGATCGGGCATGCGGCCATGGGCAACAGGCCCTGGACAAGCATGACCGTGACAACTAGCACCCCCGCCTCTACTAGTACTCCATCCGCTACGTACTCTACCACGAGCATTAAAGTCCCGAAGCTGGATATGTTTGGCACAAGAAATGTCACGATGGTGGAAAACTTCTTATTTGGCTTTAAACAATATTTTAAGGCCTCAGGCATGTTCAATGATGACGCCTGCATCAACCATGCTCCAACATTCTTATGAGATGCAGCTCAGCTTTGGTGGCAAAGAAAACACGCTAAATGGGAGTGAGACCTCTGTGCATCAACACTTGGGAGCAATTTAAGGCCAAGCTTCGTAGACACTTTGTCCCTCATAATGCCGAGATGGAGATTCGAGATAAGCTTAGACGATTGCGACAAACCGGGACCATCCCCGAGTATATCAAGGAGTTCATGACTCTCATTCGGATAAGGATGCCCTTTTCTAATTCAAGGATGGACTTTAAGGATTGAGCAAAAGATAGAGCTCGACAAGCGCAATGTCAAGATGCTGAATGATGTCATTGCTGCTATCGGGTTACTCACATATTACTCTACCCAAAAGGGAAAGAAGTCCATTCCTTGAAGCCAAGATGAGGAAAGACCCAAGTCAAAGAAAGATTTCACTAGGAAGGATGCCGAGAACTCAAAAACTTCGAATGGCAAAAAGAGGAGAGGTTTGTTCACAAGTGAAAATGGGTCTCTCAAACACTAGAAACCTAAGCCATGTTTTATTTGCGATGGGCCATATTGGATGAGGGATTGTCCAAGTAAAAAGGCTCTAAGTTCGCTCGTGACACAACAACGGGATGAAGAGGAGAAAGTTGATGAGTCCAGAGCATACATGGGTTCATTGCAACACATAACGGCCATCTTTGAGGCCCGACCTACCGAGAAGGTTGGAAACAAGTGCCTCCTTTATGCGGACGCTACAATAAATGGGAAAGAGGCAACCTTAATGCTAGACTCGAGAGCAACGCACAACTTTATGGATGTGCAAGAAGCTCAAAGACTTGGCCTAAGATACACGAAGGACGAGACCGTGATCAAAGTCGTTAACTTGGGAGCCAAGCCCGCTAAAGGAATAGCTTGGAGAGTAAGAACCAGAATTAGTGAATGGCAAGGTAGACTTCACCATTGTGCCTACAAATGATTTCAAGACAGTACTTGGTTTAGCCTTGTTTAGGAAAGTCGATGCCTTTATAGTACCATTTTGAAGTACCCTGATGGTGCTAAAAAATCACAATATTCATATGATCCCCCTAAAAAGCATGGAGAAAAACGAGCCACGTGTGATGACCGCCATGCAAGTGATGAAGGGATCTGTGACAAAGAGAAGGCACCACAAGAGAAAAAGCACAATGAAGGCGTTGAGAAATCCAATGAGGGAGGGTGTCACACCCCCACAAAAATGGCTCTTCAAATCGTGCTAATAAACAACCCAACTCCTTTAACACAATCAAGGAGAAGTCAAAATCCATCAAATGGCATCCCCAAGTCGCCATGCACGACAGACTCGTGCGCCCATGTCCCAGGCGCACGCCCGTCACGGATGCCTAAGACGTCCGCATGTCCTGGCAGAGGCATGTGAGGGCATGCCAAGGCAGATGCCCACGCCAGCGGCCTATCGAGCATCCATGCACGCAGCCATCCGCACAGACATGCGCAAGACCAAGCACACTGCCTGCAGGTGGCCAAGCGTGCGCACACACCCCAAAGGCAGCCAGTACAAGGCAACGAAGGCCCAGGCAAACGCACATGCCCGAGCACGCGTGCACCCCTTAGGCACACGCTAAGGCACGAGCGAGTCTCTACACGCACACCCACGATCCAGACCCCTCGAAAAGGTGCTGCAAGACACGCGACCATCCTAAACAGCTCCAAAAGCTTCTAGAAGACTCGAGACAAGGCCAGACTACTAGCCCACAGTCTAAACAGCTCTAGACAGCCCTAGAAGGCACTAGATAGTGCTAGAGTGTGTGGGAAAAGGCCTAGACACGTCTGGAATGCCCCACGCGCTTCTGGAAGCCTCTAGAAGGCCCTAGAACGTGCTAGACTATTCATGACAAGGCCAAGACCCTACTATGTCAGATCATGTACTAGAATGTACTAGAGAGGGCTAAGGTGGTCTAGATAGGTCTAGAATGTTCCATGTAATGCTTGAATGTACTGAGAGGAATTGAAAAGCCTCTAAAGGAGTCATAACCAACCCTCTAAGGTCAGTTTAAGGCCCCTAAGGTCGATGGGGCTTGCCCATAAATAGCCCAAGAGGGCTTATTTGTAAAGCAATCTTGAACAAATCCAACAAAGCTCTCATTCACTCAAATTTTTAGTTCTACTTGCCCACTCACTCTTCAACCTCCCGAGCTCTCTAGTGTCTTTGATAGACCAAAGCTCAAGAGCACTCAAGTGGCACACATTCGGTTAGCACAACAACTAACCACGTGACAATAAGCTTTAAACACTTGCCCTACATGACATCCAAAAGTAGACACAAGTACAAGTAGTCAGGCTTACGTCTTTGAAGTGGCACAATGCAAAAGCAAGTCCAATTTCCACTCCCAAAGTGGCGTTGGGATAGCTCAATATAATTAACAACAGAAGTGGAATATCCAATTACTTGATTGGTTGGGTGAATAAGATCCAACCACAGAAGGGTGGATCCAGACTTTAACGTGGTTTCCTGCAGCGTTGATATAAACCAAGTTGAAACAGTAAAACACAGTACTTTTTTTAAAAGGTAGCAGCTAGCTGGTTGTGCTACTGCTTAAGCACGCAAGTGACGGTAGTTTCAAGAACATGCTCTTCAAATACGACAAAAGATGAAGAGCGTGTTGTTACTATTGTTCCAAACTTCAATATTTGTACATTGGAGGACAAATATATACTAATTTATTTTGTCTCTCTTTGCAGAATACAAGAATTACAATACAGCATACCATTCCAATAGATGGATCTTCATTGCAACTTGGAAGTTGATGTTAAGAGTCATACAACTAATAAGTGCAAAAGCAGATAACGGATGCTGATTCTTCCAACAGTTTCAGAGGAGTCCCTGCACGCCAACATAGGGGGAAAAGGATATTAAAAACAAATAAAAATGTTAAATTATAAATTTAGTCTCTAAACTTGCAAATTTTTTAAAAATTGATAGATCTATTAGAAACAAAATTGAAAGTGAATGATTTTATTAGACAGAAAATTCAAATTTATATATAATAGATCAATTTATTTTTAATAATTTTGAATTAGTCAGAGATCCATTAGGTACAAAATTAAAAGTTTAGAGCCTTTTTAAACACAAAACTGAAAGTTAAAGAAACTATTAGATACTTTTGAAAATTTGGATACTAAATAAACACAAAACTCAAAGTTTAGGGAATAGACTTGTAATTTAACCAAAAGGAGAAACAAACAAAGCAAAACTAGGCCTTGGCTTTTCATTTGTTTAAATTAATGACACTATCAAATCTAAAACTTTACCCCTGCCCACCCAAAAGGGCCACAGGCTACCGTGGGAAAGTAAAACTGATTGCATCCCTTCGATTCTTGGAAAATGTAAGGTGCCAGGAGAAAAGGGTAAAGTCATTTACTGTGTAATAAGGTTGCACTTCTACTTTTCCGATTTTTGTTGTTGTTCAGCGCATGACTGGTCGTGGTCAGTAGAAGATTCCAGGTAAGAAATTACAAGATCAGCAGCTTTGCATCCGGAGGCTATAGATTTGCCAACAGACAAACCATCCCTGTGGTTACCTACAAGGTACGTGATTCATAAGGCTGAAAATCCATAACTCACAAGGCATTAGAAGTATGCAAGATTTAATGTGTGCACACATGCATGTAACGGTGCATGTCCCAATTGTTATCAAACGTGGAGGGACTACTAAATAACTGATACCACCATTGTTGGAGAGAATCAAAATATAATACTAATAATGAATATGCAGGGAAATACGTGGCAACTGCCAGAATGAAATCGTCCATATTATTAACGATAGGAAAATTGAAAGTAACAAACAGTAAGCATACGCACATCAAATCACATCATAGGATTTTTACATTTTGCTTAGGTTCCAAATATGTAGGAAGTTAGTTGTAATGTAAGTAAAATTTTAAAATTTAAAAAAAAAAAAAAAACGAAAAAGTAAAAACTGATAAGGGGAATGACAAAAAGTTGGTCTAATATGATTTAAGAAAGAAAGTTCAATAATTATATTAACCTTAAACTTACCAGCTTTTATCAGAGAAAATTAGCTTAAATTTTTTAAACTGGTAATTATTTAAAACAATATCAAAAAGGAGATTCTAAATTTGAATCTTCATATGCTTCTTCTATTGAAAGGGAAACAAAATTGGATCTTCATATTATTATCATTTTCACCTTATATAATAGTACTACACCCCGTGTTAAACATTGTAAATCAAAATAATCAAAACTATATAAGGAAAACTAATCATCAAATCCAAATATAAGAGGGTGCACAAAAAATAACTTTAAAAAAAGTAAATTTCACTCTAACTTACAAGTTTTAAGGATTAACAGTTACTTAACAATCTCAAAGTCTAATTCTAATTCAGAACACTAAAAACGCAAAAAACAAAAGAAGAAGAAGAAGAAGAAGAAGAAAATTCTACAGATTCTGGATGACCTGTAGTTACCTGCATAAAAGAAGCCAGGAAGATTTTTTTCCATTGTTTCAATTGCCTTCACAACTGAATCATAGTTACGCCCATATAAGGGAAATGCTTTGCTCCAATAGAAATGGCTGTCATTATACATATAATAAGCCAGAAGAAAATGTGAACACACGTGAAAGTTCTTGACATATCTATTTATTATCAAAACCATTAGAAGTGATAAGATGAAAATTGATTGATAAAGTTCGTGTACTTGACAAAAGTGGGCTCCCCTTCAACTCCCAACAGCTGTCTCAGATCCGTTGTAACAATTTGCTTCAACTCGTCTCTGGAAAGCAAGAGAAGGAAAGGTTATTTGCAATTTGCAAGAATAAAACAGTAATAATAAGAAAAAAAAACAAAAAAATCAAACTGTTGAATTAAATAATGGCAGCAAGAAAATTTTTGTTTGTATGTTTGTTTGTATAATAATGAAGACCAAGAAGAGCTCTCCTAACGTTGATGACTTTGCAAGCTCCCTGTTTCGACTCCCTCCAATAAAAGTAGTATACAGATACTCATCATTTGATGTACGATTTGGAAACATCATGGAGGAAAAGAGTGTGCCTGTAGAGTAGAATTACTCATCTGTTTCGAGGAACAATGTAAGTTTTCAGTAATCCAAAAGAACAAATAAATATTACCAAGGGTTCTTAAACCATTTTGTTGTTCTAAGGAAGGTACAAGAACTCCAAATCCCTCCAGTGGTCGCTTAACACTCTCCTTTCTGAAGGTAGTTATCATGACCGATAAAGGCATGTAAGCCACCTGTAATAAAAACAGTGAAGTCTACTTCAGCTACCCTTGAACAAAGAATGTCAATTATACAATTTTCCTCACCAATTTTTATGATTATCCAACATCTGTACAAGAACTAAGACAGACGAAATCTTACTAAGACTGCTTTGTGGTTTTAGTACACCCCAGTACTTTGTGTACCAAAGGAAGAAAGGGAAAAGTCGTGAGGGAAGTTCAGGTGTTTAAACTCTGTGGGAATGGGAGTGTGATGCAAATGAGGGGGAATTCAGTTAGGAAGAACGCAAGAATGATGTCATAAACATCCATCTAACTGTTGCCTGTAGTGAAACATTGAGAATAGAATTTGGGCAAGAATTTATGCATGCATTGGTTTAAATGTTACAAGCAACCATCCAAACTATTTGTTCAGAGTATATACATAAGTACAGAGGTGGTTGAAGAGTTCTTCATAAATTCTGAAGATTATATACAACAGAAGAGCAAGTCTAAGTTGGACAAGAGCTTCACCACTTAAACGAAAATAAAAGAATTATTCAGACTGTAATCTCTATCTGGCGGGTCATAATTTTTATTTGTATAAACATTTATAAACAAGCATACCATGTAACCCAAAGAAAAATTATGTTCTCCAAGAACTAATAATAGCATATTGATCTTCTTTTTGTAAATCAGTGCTTGTTACCTCGGGAAGAAAATTTAGCGGAAACGTAATTCCTCCTTTCATAAACTTCATTTCTCTGACACTGCAAACAGGAGCCTGGGATAAGACAGGCTCCAAGTCAGCTACATTATCGCTTCATTAACCAAAAGAGTCATTAGATGCCTCAACGTATTATTAATCAGCAGAACAAATACAAACTTAAAATAAGACGCTATAGAAAATAATAATCGATTGATAATAGTATTTAAATATTTGCCTCTACTCAAGATAAAGTTGGTAACTGATAATCAATTGATAATAGTATTAAAATATTTGCCTCTACACAAGATAAAGTTGGTAACTGAAACAAAAATAAATATAATTAATAATTAATAGTTAAAGTTGTCCCCATAGATGATCCCAGTCGACCCGATCCAAAATTTAAATTTCCTTTCAACAAGTGGTACCCAGTTTTAAACTTGAAATGCCCTTATATAGTCATAAAGATATGAGATTTGACATTCGTTTTGCTCATTTCTCTTCAATTAAGGGAAACTTACCACAGTACCTTCAGTAAAGGTCTTCTAACATACAGAGAATTGAGCAAATCAAACACATTAGTAAGCTAAGATACAGATAAAAAGAAAACAAAAATCTTCAGTGGGACTAACCGTCATGATAACAGCGTCGGCAATTAAATCCTTTGATTTCTGGTCCTTAGAATAAATGAGTGACCAATTTTGTGATGTGGACTTCCCAGCATTGTAAGATAATGACAAAACTTCTGATCTTAACTTAAGCACGTCTTCACCAAGCTCTTTGCTTAGTGTATCAGTGAGTGTCTGCCACAAGATAGATTAATCCAAACATTTAGTTTCAGAGGACACAATAATAATCCATGTAAAACAAGGGTTATTGACATCTGTCAAGAGATAAGTTAACAGAAAATGAACTCAACAGCAGTGAAACTAAATGAACCAATCCCATAAAAGAGGAAGATTAAAGAAAATGCCACAGAAGGTACCTGCATTCCATTCTGGAAGGAAAATGAACCACGATGAGGTTTCCTTTTTCTTGTAGTACCATTTCTCACTCCACCACTCTCCTTTTTGGTAGACAATTTTGAGAGGACTAATCCAGCTAAAATAGAACCAAACCTGAGGAAAGAGAAAGCTTACCGCAAACAAATCAACACATATTGTATAAAATGCATTACAATGTCATAAAGCAAGAGACTACTGCTAATTACAGTCAGTTAAATTTATAACAACCAAATCTTGAAAACTTGTATAATATTCAGACCAAAGATAGACATCGTATACAACTAGAAAGGCTAAAGCAATTCCAATTCTAGCAATTTTCATTTTCTAGATAACGAAACTGCTTGGTGCAGTGCAAATGAACTCTTTAGACCCAGATTACAGAACGTGTAGGAACCATCCATCAACACTCACTGATTACAATAGTAGTAGAAATGTTAGATTTCATCGATATGGAAATAGAGTTAAAAAGATATATTTTCCTGATACTCTTCCAATCCTTTTAAGTGCAAATACACATATCCGTGTTTACCGAAGAACTCTCAGAATGGCTTGATTGAAGCTCAATTAGAGCAGTAATAATTTAATGGATTATAAAGAAACATCTTAAACTTATTATTTAGGTTTCTAAAATCATAATAGGAATAAAGTAATTCAATGTGAAGATGATCTGTACCAATATTACCTTTTCTCTATATTCCACAGCTCCGGAAATGAATGACTCATCTATTAGATAAAGAAAAAAGCAAGCAGAACCAGTTTAGATGCAATAGGATAATAACAGATAAGCCCCTGCTTATAAGTTGATTGATGACAAATTTGCAGCATTTTAAACGCATAATTGAAAGCTCAACTCAACCCTGAGCATGACTTTTGTCAAATATGCAAACATAGTAGAACATTAACTTGAGTTTATCGACTTGTATGATTTTAGAAAAAACAATTTTTTTAAAAAAATAAAAATACAAGCATCCTTGTTTTATAACTAAAAACAAGAAACAGAAAACCAAATGCTAGTACTCACAGAAAGAGAGTCGGGATCTCCAGCACTTGTACCAGCAACAATAGGGTCAATTAAATAGTCAACAACCTTGAAATTCAGGACAAGTAGAGTAAAGAAGGCATTCCATATACAATAATCAATAACAAATATTCGTCAGAAATAATTGAATTATTAGGGCCCATTTGGCAAACAGTTTACTAAGAAAAAAGTTTTTAAATTTCCTTTTCAAACTAGGTTCAATGCTAACGATCATGTTAGTGTTATTGTGCACTTTGAAATAATTACTCAGACAGTTGTCATTTACATAGAAAGAATAACTTCAGTTATTCTAAAAATCAGTTCATTCATGAGAACACTCTAAAAGAAAACGGGAAAAAAAAAAGTCCAAATTCTTATTAAAAAAAATGAAGAAACCAACTAAAGCAGAAAAGTACCTCTTTTCCAAAATGGCGCTGAAAAAACCCGCCCACACTGTGGATAAAAACATTAGAAACCAGTGCTAAGATCACTTCCTCAAGAAGTTAGAACAAAAGAAGTGAAAATATTGGTGAAGTTAGTTTTGCAATCTAGAGAAATGAAGTCATCACCTTTCGTCAGTACCATCATCTGACACTCTAGATGAATTATACTTTTTCCACAAAAATGGCTCCAAAATGATCTGAAACTGCAGATGACAAGTGAATCATTAATATGGAGGAAATCTCGATAATTATGTGTTTGAGTTCCAATGCAATATTATTTGTACTATGAATTACAAGAACTCCCTACAGAGAGAACTCTAGTGAATTCGAGTATCCTGTCAATGCAGCCTGCGCCAATCAAATACCAGTTACACCCTTCGCCTCCCTCTCTCCTGCCAGGACTCTTTCATATGCATTTCAGTACCATCAAATTAACCACCAATCCACCCACCTATTGCCAGCTCATAACATTTTACAAATACATAGAACTCAAGACACAGGTGTACAACCTATAGAACAGATTTTGTTCAAGTAAGTTCATAACGCTTCATTAATACTAAATGCATAAAAAGTACTAAAGTATTCTCCATAGCTATGGCTACTTCCTTTAGGCTGATTCTTCAGTCTTCTTTCTTTGTGCATGAGTAAAACTCTCTATGGGCTTATCATCACTACCCTCCATGCTTACTTTGCAGTTCACACAAACTTAGGAGAAACCGAAAGAGAGATGAAATGGCAAGAGACTTCTAGCGTATAGAGACCACATGGAGAACTAAACAGAGGAATATTTTGATTTTACTGGATTACTCATCCTTTTTTCTTGTTCTCGTAAAGAAACCCTACAAAAAGAGTCCTAATCTTAACTACATAAACAGGCTCCAATTCGAAAGAATAAAACCAAGCCAAAAATTATAAAAGGGCTGAGAAACTTACCCCCACAAAGAGGTGTTAAATCTAACAACTTTTCAAACCTCCTCCATGATCTATAACCCCCTCAAAAAATCCCACTATTCCTCTTGACCTCACAACATGAGAAGGGGAAAAGCATGCCAAAAGACTATGTCCTTGTCCTGGAAGGAAGGATTCAAAAGAACCTCCTCCATCTTGAAGCAAGAATCTAAACGCCAAACAATGGTTCCACAAAGACAGGGCAAACTGGCAACCCCATATCCTTCTAAATTGATACAAATATTACAGGATCAAGGTGCCATGAGACCACAGAATAATGGCTTTCAAGAAGAAACGCCAGAAGACTCAAAATCAGGTGTCCGCACTCGTCTATCAAATACCAAACTTGTGTAAGTATTCATGCATTTGTAAAACATCAATTCGTTAGAAACAACTGTAACATGAATACTTGGCTGAATATGTCTCTAATGTCAGATAGTCAACAAACCTTTGATTTTGCAGAGAGAAAGTTGCTCTTGATCAATGCAATGGGATTTGTAGGCAGCTAATCTCAGTCGTGAAAACAAAACAGCATAAGAGAAAGACTAATAATGTAAAACAAAATTCATGATATACCTAAATCATTTATTAGAAGCACAAAAGCAAAGACTTACCAGTACCGGCACACCATTCCTCACTATATATCGTTTATTTTGAGAAATTGGCTGGATGAGGGAAAATAATATATCTACTTAGATACACTCCACTCAGTGATTTCCATGCATATACAAACTGGAAAATTAAATTTAATCATACATAAAGAAAGAAATAACTATTACAAATTGTTGTTTCTCTCGAAGTCCAAGATCATCAAGTAAGCACTGGACCTCAGGTTCACTTTCAGTCTACATAGGCTCAAGAAAATAGTTCAGCTAATTCAGGGGCAGAATATTTGAGATGGTTCAAAAAATTGAAGATAATCCCTAATGAAGAAAAATGTGAGTCAAATTATTGTCAAGGAAGCTTGCCATTGTATTGGCTCCTTCATCCCAGATAAGTCCATTGTATGACACACTTCTTAACTTTCCTCCAGCTCTTTGATCCGCTTCAAGCACCGTAACATTGAAACCATGTGATTTCAATTTGTAGGCTGCAGCAAGCCCACTTAACCATAATACATACAAAAGCAAAGTCAGCCTCACTGGAGGATACTGAGTTTACGCTGGTCAAAGAAATGATCAAATTACGGATATTTTTATAAGAGAAGAGGCAATATTGTTAGCAAAGAACACAGCAATGAAATCACGTGAGAGCTTTCAGGAGTTTTTAGAAGTACTGATAAGTGATATCCTTATCTCCTCCGAAGCCCTCTCTATCCCTGAAAGTTCTTTGGTTTGTTTCAATCTAGATGTGTCATAGGAAAGCTCTAGTTGCACAATTCTAGAGGATCTTAGCTTTGTCTTTCAACCACCTGCTGTGAGAGCTTCAAGCAACCACTCATCAATACTTTTTGGTAAGCAAAGAGACAAGCAAAAAGAGCAAAAAATAAAGAGCACTAATGAAGAGATTATCAAGGGTTTCTCCATCTAGTTGCGCAATTCTAAAGGACTTTAGCTTTGTAGCCTAGTCAACACTTGGCACCCTGCGGGATAATCCATTTAATGGACGCTCAGTCTCCAATGGTGCTATAACTTCTCTCAATTCATGCATCATTTATCGTGTGTAGACCAGTTTTCTTTTCGCCAACAAAAGTACTGGTCAGGGGAAAGGAGAATAAATTTGAATTTGAAACCATAACTAAAAACCAAAGCCTGTATTGTGAATGAAAAATACTAATCCAAAAAAAACCAAGCAAAGACAAGTAGACAACATTATAACTTAAATTAAACTAAATCATCACAAACATGAATGCAATTAAATTATCGAATTTCATTACCACAACTCAAAAATTAGTACATAGACTTCATTTCTGTGCCTCATCACTACAATAACAACACCGCCGTATAAGCAGAAGCTAGAAAACTCTAGGATATGGGAGATAACAACATACCTAACACCAGCGCCAACAATAGCCACCTTTTTTCTGGAGGCTACAAAATCGAAGAAGATGCCAATAATTAAGCTATATCAAGCAAAATTTAGCTCGAAAAGAAAAGCATGATCTACATATCTACGGAAACGGCTAACAATGTGTTTACAAAATTTGTTAAAGATGATTCGAGGAGCAATGGAAAACTACTTCAGACTCGTATAGCAAGAAAGTTGCTGATAGTTACATCGTGAAGACTTCATAGTACAATCCAATTACAGAATGACGATAACTAAAAAGTTGATTAGTTTCTCGATGATCAATGCTATCAAAGTGAGAATGTGTTTAGAGAGAGAGAGAGACTTCGCTGGTCTTCTTTGGCTGGCGAGGCCATTTCTGTGTAGCTTGGACCTTGGTTAAGCTAATTACTCTGTCAAAGTTCTTCAGAATCCTCCATGGAAAACTTGGGAAAAAGATAAACTGTATAGAACACAGGAAATGCCGCCGGTTTCTTTTGAATGGGCCGTTATATTTAATGGGCCATTGACGTCGATACTAATGGGCCTACACGGCTACACATGGATACAGACTCCGAATTCTCAGGCCCTTTCAAAAATTCACCATCCTAATATAATCTAAATCAATTTTAGTCTAAAACTTTTGTAAAAATAACAATTTAGCCCATACTCTTTGATATGTAACGATTTAGTCCTTAAATTTATTTTTATAAAAATTGAATTCCTATATTTTATTTTATAGCAATTTAGTCATTGTACTTAAAATTCGTAACAATTTAATCCCTATTGTAGAAATTAGTGTTAAAATTTAATAAAATTTCTTGCATAAATAAATCAATAAACTAACAAGAGACAAAATATTTTCATAAATACAAAGACTACATCGTAAAATAACAAAAATTGACATCTAGTTTTGTCTTTTTTACCTTGAGAACTAAATTGTTACAAATTTGAAAGCATGATGATTAAATTATTACATACTAAAGTTCAAGGACTGAATCGTTACAAGATTGAAAGTACGAGGACTAAATCGTTACAAATCAAAGTTTGGGGACTATAATTGTTATTTTCATGAAATGTTAAGGACCAAAAGTGTTTTTAACATTAAATTAATTTAATGATAATTAAAATTAGTTTTTTTCTTTTGGTGTATTGAATTGTAATAATCAAAGTGAGCCTAGTTGAAGTAACATAGTGTTTGTACTATTAACCTCTATGTTAGAGATTCAATTTTCCTACCCATATATTACTAAAAAAAAACATAAAAATGAACAAGGACCTCACAAATTGAGATCAATGCTGAATGAACAATCAGAGATAAAAAATAAAGACGGAAAAATTACCCCACGAGAAAAGCTCGCAATACTCAAGAAAAAAAAAAAGAGCCAATATGAATCATGTTTAGACGCTCCAAGTCACTTAGAAACAAAAATATTAGTTAGACAAATTTTCAATATTTTATTTACTTATCTAATCTATTTAGACTCCAAGGATGTGTTTTGTTTAATTATTTAAGTCTCATTTGATAATCATTTCATTTTTTGTTTTTTTGTTTTTGAAGATTAAGCTTATAAGCATTATTTTCACTCCAAAATTTCTTCTCTTGTTATCTAGTTTTCCGATGGTTTAAAAAGTCAAACCAAAATTTGAAAACTAAAAAAAGTAGCTTTTAAAAATTTGATTTTATTTTTAAAATTTAGTTAAGAATTCAACAATTGTACTTAAAAAAGGTGCAAATCATTGTAAAAATAGGGAGAAAATAGACTTAATTTTTCAAAACAACAATAAACATTGAAATGGTTGCTAAATAGGCTTTTAAGTGTTTAGTTTTGAAAATAAATCATTTAAAAATAAAATTTATACCACTTTTATCAAACGAGCTTAAATAAAAATGACTTTTTTTTATTAAAAAAAATTATTCAGCAATCCAAACAAGTCCTAACTACAATTAAATAATTTTAACTTTATTATAAATATTATAGAAAATATATGCCCATTAGATGGGCATGCTTAGTATCCATTGACCATGTATCATGTCTCCATTTTTTCAAAGTGTTGTCCACGTGTCTTGTAAATACTCATTATTAGTGTCCATGTAATTCATCTCTTACTTGCCAAATTGCTTATTGACATTTGGTGAGTTTTGAAAGACACATATTGGGCAAATTCCAAAAAGTTTAGAGAAAGTGGGAAAATCCATAATTTGTTATTTTATTTACTTTTATTTTATATATTTATATATATTATGTTTAATTTATTTTAGTTTTTATTTATTCCATATATTTATATTATATTATATTTTATTAACATCTGTGTTTCTATTGTGGTCTTCAAATTTACAACAAACTTATTTATTTATTATTTTTCAGGAATGTCAAAATATTATTTATATAACTTTATACAAAGCTTAGCCCAAAAAAACTCTTTACACAAAACATATGTATGGGCAATATTAATTAATAAGAGTTTCTGTAAACTATTTGGTATAAATAAATTGGTGTATTTACTAACAATTTGTTGGCAATCTATTTTTCAAATAAATTTTCAATTTGTTTAGAAATTAAAATAAAAATACGTATTTAACAAATATTTTTAGAAATCTAGTTTAAGAAATTAAAATACAAAATATAGTTTATTAATAAAATCAAATCAAAGAAAATGTTTTGTGTTTGTTGATTCCAAGTATTTAGTTAGTTGAACTGAACAGTAACAAGTGGTTGATAATAAGTTCAGTTACACTTAAGCTCATCATAATAGAGTGAGTATGCTATATTCAACTAATGTAATTCGTCTTTGCCATAATAATTCGATTTTACTATTTTATTTTACCAACTTTGCTTAAATAATAATAATAGCCCAAATGAACCTAATTCAACTAACGTAGTACTTGTATTATCAAATTTAATATCGATTCTTCCATCTACTTATCATTTTTTTTAAAATAAAAAAAAAGTGTGCTTAAATAATAATAATAAATAGTTTAATAAATGTGAAATAGGATGTAACTTTCACCTGTAAGAAAACTAATAAATACATATCAACTTACCATTAAAACAATTTCACACCATAATTATTTGATTTATGAATATTAAGTATTAATTTATAAGGTGTATTCAAATATATATAATGTAATACCAAAATATAATAATCATGAAAGTTTAATTAAAATTATCTTAAAAATAATAAGAAATAAAGAAAATAAAGCCTAATGGATCGTTTGGGGCAAAATATTGACTATTATAATCCTAGATTGTTATAGATGAGTTATAATAGTTTGTGTTTGAGGTGTGACTGTTTTTATTTGGATTATAATAGTATGCGTTTGAGTGTAAACTATTGTAGTTTGAGAAAAAAACAATGGTAAATACAGTAGTAAAAAATAAAAAATTGATGAATGTAAAATAGTAAAACATGTAACAAATAGAAAATACTGTAATAAATGAGATTTTGTGAAATAATGTGGACCATAACTAATTTGGAGTTTTGAAATAATATTTACTATAGCAAGAAGGTGATTATTATAGTCTTAAGATAGTTCTTGCCAAAAATATTCCTTAAACTATTTTCATAGAATACAACTCCCGAGAAATCGTAATAATTGCAAGTTAACCAGGTATGATTTTGAGTCAATTTCAAGCAATCAAGATTTTATTTTCTTACCAATATGTTTGACTCATCCTAATCAGCTTGAATTATTCTTCCTTAATTTGTTTGGTATGAAAATTAAAAGGTTGCAAATATTAACCTTACGAGTAATGTCAATTGACCATCAATAAAATTTGAAATCAACCTTTGCTTCTAAATCACATATTTCTCTGTTTTGTCACCTTGTTAAGAAAATTCCTTATTTAATTAGGTGTTTTAATTTATCAACTATGTATACAATTCTATTACCCATATACAACTCGTGGTCGTCTCTTGAAAAAAATATTAAAAACAATATCGATGGCTAATTTAAAAAAATTACACCAATAATTTTAATTTATTATAACACATTCATAGACTTAAAAAGCATTATTGATAGTAATTTCTAATCTGAATCTTCAAACTACAAAACTTGTGATCAATTATTCTATATGGCTTATTATACTTAAAAGAAACATTCAACCAAATTGAAAATCATATAGATTTCATTGTCCTACAAGAAACAATGATTTTTGGCTAGGATACATTGTTGAACATTATTTAGCATCGTCAGTCACTTGGTTTTGCCGTCACCTTATATTTTCCGAATGTCATTAGTTACTTGCTCTTGCCTCTTCCCCTCCTTCAATCCCACGCTATGTTGGGTTTTTATTTATTTATTTATTTTGTCCTTAATGTATTTTAGAGACAGAAAAGAAATGGGGCACTTTGAAGATAATTACGAAAAGATAAAGTATATGAGAAATTAAGAAAATTATTGTTTTATATTAATAAATTATGTCTTATAAATACACCTTTTGTTAGGCTCGGTATCTAGAAGTAGGGAAGATATTTCTAAATATCTTATTAGACAATAAATGGAGTTCCATTTTTTTAATTTACCAATTACATATCATATTTGTTTTAATTAAATCCTCGAGTATCTTATAAAAATGTGAGCCGTCTCCATTTTCTATAAGTCTATAATGTGTATATTATAAAGATAATTTATATCTATTTCATCCCTAAAAATTAGACATTAAAAATTTAGTACTTGAACATTGAATTTTAAAAAGTATAAGATATATCATACACAAATTTAAAAGTTTAGGATCAAACTATACATAAACTTTAAATTTATATTTAATAGATCAATTCATTTTTTTTAAAAAAAATAAAAATTTTCATTGATCCATTAAATATACGTTAAAAAAAGGATCATGACTAAAGGGAGAGAATAACACAGTAATTTTACGTAAAAACTCTTATATAAATTAGGATAAAAACCATGGATAAGGATAGAAGAATTCTATTATATTAGGAGTTACAAACTTTATTTTGTATAGAGGAATATCAAGTTCTTCTATAAGAATAAACTCTCTCTATTTTTCTCTCACGCACTTTACTCACATGTTGGAGATTTTGGGATGTTTAACAATCATAGGTCCCCACCTATTTATAACCCAAAGAAACATTGTCATTAATCAAATCTAATGACTTCAAATTGTCATTAATAAATGTGAAAAATCCAACGGCTTCCAATTGCCCTTGGTCAATGTGAAAGATCTGATGACTATAAATTGATCCAATTATTCAAAATTGATTCCAAGAAATTTGTATAAAAAAAAAAAAACTATTATGTAACAATATACAATTAAAAATTTATATATTTATTATACATTTTAAGAAGTTGAGAGATCAAAGAGACATTAAAGTTATTATTTAACTTTTTAAAATCACAATATTTCAACTATTAATTTCCGAACCTACCCCAATATTTGTGGGGAAAAATTGGTACGTGCCTATGAAAGATGAAAGATGGGAAAAGAAAAAAAGGGCATTATTTGCTTGAGGTTGACGACATTGGAACAGAAGCAAAACTTGGGAGTCTTTTGTCTTATCGTATAGGGACATTATTAGAGTGGCCCTACTCTGTTAACCAAACTTAAATTTTTTATTTTGTTGTTTGAATGTCGTCGCCTCGCTCTAGTTTTCAAATATCAATTTTATTATTGCATAACTTTTATTGTTATCGTTATACTTAGCTTTTAATTTCATCCCACTTTCAAATTTAAAAATTAACACAAAAAAAAAGTGTAAAATTAATACTTTTTTAAACTACATTAAAAGAAGTGTCGCAAAAGATTCAAATTCTAGCCATACAAATGTCTAATTCAACTCACAAGGTTAATCGTGTTAAACAAACTCTCAAAATAGAATTTAAATTAATTACTTATTGAAAGACTAAAATAAATTTAGTTAAATTAAGATTCACCTACCCTCTTTGAAAAACTCTGAAAAGAGTTAAAGAAAAAATATAATAAACGTGGAGATTTCATTAGGGTTTATCAATCTTACAAATAGAAAAAAAAAAAAAAACAGACTTAATACAAATTAAGGAGGCCTATTAGACTTTTACCTAAGATAAATAAATATATTATAATGCTATTATATTAAAGATTAAATACTCATAATGGTTTTAAAATTAGTAATTCAAACAATATTTTTACATAATTTTTCATTCTAAAAATATTGGTTTGCAAAAAGAAAAAGTACAAACAATTTTGATAGGCTGCACCCAATTTTTTAGCAACTCAATGCACCAATAAAAATATGTTAAATGACAAAAAAAAGATTTTTTATTTTATTTTTATCGTGTTAAAAAAGGAAGGATTAGGTTAGATACAACCTTACTCCGATAGGATAAGTAAAAATTTTATATTTAAAAAGTGAGTGTAAAAAGTACATATGAGAGAAATTTAATTTGATATTTTTATCTATTAAGGGGAAAAAAGTAATTGAGAAGTAATTATATGGTAGATTGAAAAAAGGGTTTGATGATGAATGGACCACAAAAGTTTTGAAACATGAAAAGCTCCAATCTTGATGTTGAGTTGAATAAAAGGCTTCGGTCGGGGCGCCCCTTGCAATTTGAATTCTAATGAAGACAGGCGGTTACCACTTACCTAATAGGCATGACAAAATGTGGGGTTAAAACTTTTTTAAAAAATTCTTCATTCATAATTCACTTGTCTCCCTCCGTTTCCCCCACTTCATTTTGGCATCATGTTTTCTAAAAGATAAACAATCAAAATATATAAAGAATAACGTTAACAGCTGCCAGTAAAGAAAAACCATTCAAGATAGAGAGATAAATCGAGACGACACTCTCTCTTTCAATACCTTTCTATCAAGGGAGTGCACCAAAGCATTGTGAGATCGATGAAAATAAAAAAGAAAATATCTTCCAAACTAGTATCGTAGTGTTAGTCTCGTTAATAAAGAAGAAAACTTCAATTAGGTCACCGACCTCCTCATATAGCACCTTTACCACCTCCGATCCAAGCAACCAAGTTCAACTAGAATTTGTCTTAAATTGATCGACAGTTGACAGAGTCCCATAAAGTTCCATCACATATTGCTTGCCCTAAGTGGTCTCACTTAACCTAAACTCCCAAAGATTAACGAGATCCCCTACTTTGTTAAATTTGTTTGGCATCGCCGGTCTTAACTATTCACAGTCTCACGTACATTTCCTATAACCAATTGAAACACAACAACAACAAATGGAATCTTAAACTTATAATACTTACATGACAAATCTTGATTAGTTATTCAATTGGATATCTCACGATCAAATTCATCATCTACTCAATTTTGTTCTCGTTAAAGACTTATACATTACTATCCAAGTAGATTTTAGGTTATCCAAAAAACACATGGTTGCATGTTATACGACTGTCATGATCAATTTTCTAGGATTATGAGAATACCATAAACTCTTTGTGTTCGTAGTATAATTTTGTCTTCCTAAATATTCTTTTAATGTTCATGGAATGCACATTTAAAAAAAAATATTGATGTGACAAATAAGATATAAAGGGAATATATATATTGCCAACTTTAGTATATGAAAAAATTCTCTAAACAGCAGTATACCTTTCTTTGCTAATTGCGCGCTTGACACTTAGAAACGAAATCATATGAAATTTAAAAATAATAATAATAAAATTTAAATTAAATCTCATGGTGTAATATTTAAAATTTTAAAAATAACTAATTTCATTTTTAAATTAATTTAACCTGTCATTGTATTCTTTTTTACTCAATATCCGCTTGTCGCATGATTTCATTTGTTAAACTATTAAGGGCAAAAAGAACCGTAGATGGCTTAGAAAAAACATTAAAATCGATATTCTTTTTCAGAGTTTACAAATTAAAATAAATAATTTGAAACTTCAGTAACCAAATAAATAGGTTTTATGTGTATGGACTGAAATTGTAATTCCCAAATTAAAAATAAATAAAAAAGAATTGGGGATCGGTTGTGAAAGTCAAAGACATTGGTGGGGCTTTGTTGGGACTTAAATTGGTTGAAGCCAACTGATGACAAAAGGCAAAACTGGATGGTTAGGAATGCCAAAACGTCGACGTTCATAGAATTAAAATCTGAAAAGTAGGCGAAAATGATTGGATGGTTGAGATTGAGAAGAAACGAGCCAATAACGATGTGTTTTCAAAACATTGTTTACGACGGAAGTCAAATTGGAGTCAATTCTCCTACGCCATAAGATCTTCCAAAAAAAAGAGAAAATAATAACAATAGATTAATAATAACTATTTATACAAAATATACTCTTTTTTTTTTTTTTATAGAGATCCATAAAAATTGTTTTTTTTTCCAATAATAGATAAGGATAAAAGTCTATCATTGATATTATGTGATAAATGCTCATAGAATGTTTTTCTTTGCTATTTCTATAAATAATTTAACATTTTTTTTAATAAAATCTTTTAATAAAAAATTAAAAGAAATTACTTTTTTTAAAAAAATAAAAATGTTACTTGGCATGTTTTTATTGAGTGTTAGTTGGGCGGCACAAAAGATGGATGTAATTCAGTTGCAAGTTTTTTCCATTTTGTATTCTACACTTTTCTTAGAAAAATATTTCACATCATTTTCATTCTTATTTCTCGTTAGTTTAAATATTTACTCTCATCAAATGATTATTTATATCAAACTCTCATTATTTGGATCAATTTAAGCTAAGATCTTTATTTAAAAAAAGCAGCAAAAAAAAGAGCGTAGATTTGGCATTATATATATACACATATATATAAATATTACAACGTGAAATAATCTAAATTTAGTTCATAACATTGGTTAGCTTATTGCACTCAATAAATAATAACTTGCGACATTAATTCCTATCGAATTTATTTATAAGTTAATTGTCTTTTCTTTTCTTTTTTTTTTTTTTCTTTTATAAATATAACACTATAATGATTGAGTAACGTCAATGATTGTTGAAAATTTCTCCAATGATTAAAATGTTACAAAATATCTTCTCTGTTGACACTTTTTTATGAAATATATTAATAATTATTAATCAAATATGAATTTGATTTTTTTTAGAGAATAGAATTACGTAATTAAATAAAGATATGATGTGATAAGTGATTTGATGTTAACCTCGGTAATGTTATTATTATTTTTTAAAAAGAAATATATATATATATATACTTTTTATTATTGAGATTTGGTTTAGGTAGAATTTGAGTTTTCTATCTCCCTCGCTCCCTCCATTAGTTTTTCTGGTAATTTGTTTTGTAACAGATAGTTAACACGACAATTATTTTTTATTTTTAAAAATATTTCTAATTTTAATTATTAAATAAAATATCTTTTTATCTCCTCCTTTTTCTTGTTTCTTCCTCTCTCCTTCAACTTTCTTCCTATCATAGCTACCATTGTCTTTAGCCGCCGACAACGATCAATTTTTCCCCATTTTATTTCCTTCTTCATTTATTCAATTTCAATCTAGTAAAAAGATAAAAATAAAAAAGAAACGGTAGAGAAGAAAGGGGAAAACCCCTCCATTGTCTGCTTTTTTTAAAGAACTTGAAGGGAAAATATCTTTCATTTTCAAATATGAAATCATGAGTTTCATCTTTAAAAATTAATGGAGTTTTATACCATTCGTTCTCTGCTTTTCTAAATTAAGAAGGGGGAGAACCACAGTTTCATATCAAACAACAAATGATGTTTTTCCAACATTTCTTTGTTTAAATTGAAAGAATCGAACCGAGCAAAGAATAAAGAAATAAAACAGAAAAAGAAAAAAACATCGTTGGTGAGAGATTGCAAGTATGATGATTGTGTCCGTGATAATCATTAGAGGGAAAAAGTTTGAAAATATTGTATACATCAAGTATAGTTTAGTCATGGTTAATGTTCAATAATCTATAAGATACAAAATTGAAAATTTATAATTAATTTTTTTGACACTTCGAAATAAAAATTATAAATACGTGATTAAAGAGTATTACTAAAAATAAATTTCAAAGTAAAATTGTTGAGCTTAAAATCTAAATGCAACAAACTTTTCAATCCTAAGGAGAACAAAACATAAACATTTGTCTATTGAGTAGTAACCGATGTTAAACCTTTTGAAGTCAAATTGTTGATTAAAATTAAAATTATAATTAATTATAATTAAAACGCTATAGTGTCCTACTAGAGTACACGTGTCTATTAAGGATTGGCTGAGTAAATTCTTCTTGTACATCCTGTGAAGCTTCCTAAGAAGGGAGAAGGAGAGTGTACCTGCCGGCAGCGTCCGGCGCGGCGCTATATTTTAAAATATAGGGAAAAGTCCGGCAGAGATCTGAAGTGGCCCATATTGATCTACTAAGGTCAATCAAAATCCATCACGTTCCGCCACGTGCGATCTCACATGTGCCGCCGACTCCACTGTCGGCTGTGAATCGGCTCGGCTCGATTTGGCGCTGTACGTACAAAGAAAATTTCGAGGGAAGGTCTCGTCAGGCCGTGGGGCAACCGGTGATTTTCCAGGATCTTCACAATCCCGTACCTCCATTTTCACTACAAAATAAAATAAATAAAAGGTAGGGGGAAATAGTTATTATTTTTCTTTTAAAAAAATCAAAATGTTACCATTTTATTCATTTCAATTTAGTTTCGAAATTTCATAATAAATTTTGTTTTAATTTGATTCTTTAAGTCTAAAGTTTTACATTTTTATAATTTTTTCATTCGATATTTATTTTTCATTTTTAGTATTAATATAGGTTGATTAATTTAAAATAATAATAATTATTAAATTAAATACGTTTTTAATTATTTTTTATCATTATTAAAATAAAATTTAAAATTTCACTTTATAATTATTTTAAGTTAATTTATAGGACATTGAAAAATAAATATTTAATGAAAATAAAAATGTAAAATGTAAAACTCTAGAGATCAAATTAAAAATAATCTTAAATCTGAAATTTGAAATTGTAGAATTTTAAAATGTATAGACTAAATTGAAATCAAAATCAGAATTTAATGTCTAGATATGTAACATTTTAAAAACGAAATAATAACTATATTGTAAAAATGTATTTTTTTCTTAAAAAAATGTTTAAATACTACTTTGGTCCTTGTGCTTAGAATTTTGGTTCATTTTGGTCTCCAACTTTGGTTCATTTTTATTCATGTACTCTTAAAATGTTTATTTTGATTCTTGTAATTAAAAAATGTGATCATCTTAGTTTCTTCTTTTTTTCATTTTATTTTATTTTTTAAGGATTAAAATGATATATATTTTTTTAAAATTGAAGGATCAAAATGCATCAAAGTTGAGAGTATTTTAAACAAAATGAAAGGACCAAAAGTATGGTAACCAAATTAATATTTAAACCTTAAAAAAAAAAATAATAATAAGCCTGGCCCCACCTTGTGTTGCTCTAAGGCACCTGATGATGGGCCCCCATGATGTGCGGTCCTGATTTCTCTCTCCAGAAACACTCTCGTGGTCGTGGCTCTTTACTTTACACAGAGAAAGAAAGAGAGGAATGGATGGCACTGGCAGAGGAAGCAGAATAAATGTTAAAATACGGTGCGTTTTGACCGAGGGATTCTTTGGGTTCCTTTGCTTGTTGTGTACGCATTTGACTTCAGAATGCTATACCATAAAGGAAAAGAAAAGTTAAAAAACTTATAACACAATTTTTTTAACCTAAAGTTTACTGAGATGAATATTTTACTCACTAATGTCCGTGGAGTCTATAGTTTTAACTTTATCATTTTGTTTTGTTTTCCTTCAGTGTAGGTGTTGTAAGGCATGGGAATGCTAAATATGTCACTTTTTTGTGCAGGTGTGTGTTTTTATTTCTTTTATTCTTTAGTTTTCACTCTCTCACTTAATTGATAATCTTTCTAGAGTCATAAAATTGTCTAGTTAATTGGACAAAAGTGTTCATTTTTTTTTTGGGTGCAGTTGCGATCATTTTCCTTTTGTCGAGTCTTTCTCCTCCAGGAGCATAAGCTGTTTGTTGGGATTGTAATTACCTAAGTGGATTAATCTTCTCTATGTTTAGTGAGAGTGTTATAGATCATTTTTGGATCAAGAATCACGAGTTCAAAAGACAAGTCGTTAAGAGCAAAATCAAAACAATGACAATCGAATGAAGGAGCTAATAAGCTGAAGGATGAAAAAACAAGGGAAATGAGAGGCGTTGGACCAAAAGGCCCAATTTGCCCACCTCGACCTCAGAGACCAAGGCCGAGGTAATTAAATCGTTTTCCATCCTCGAAGAATTGCTTCTCAAAGGCCACGATCTAAGTCCCCTTGGCTGGCCTCAATTCACATTCCCTCATCCCACTTGGATTTGAAACTATTAGTCCACCCTACAATAAATAGGGGTCATAGGCATTTAAAATAATTTCTCCTTCATCTCTCTAGCTTGTTCCGCCCATTTGCTAAACATTGACTTAAGCATTGAAGGTTTTATGGTAGGCACCACAATGTTTTCCTTTTTTGTCTTGCAGACCATCTTCTTCCATGAAATTATTAATTTACCGTCAAAAGGCACTTGAAGGTCAAGTGAATTTCCCGTTGGGAATAATTCACAAAAGCATGTAGGAGTTGCACTTTTCACTTGTCTCACATTGGAAATTAAAAAGTGACTAGAGCGTATATATAAGAGACCACTTCTAAGGACTTGCAAAAATAGAAAGAGTGGGAGTAAAGGGTCTTTCCCCACATGTGCCTCGTTGCATTGCTTGTCTTGGATAGGTGGGCTTGGGCTTGGGCAACAATTAAAATTTTCAGTTACATAAAACATTGTGTTTGACACGTGTGCAAGAACTATATTTATTTTTAACTTTATTCAAACTCAAAATTAAATTGAATTGATGTGGTTTTCTTTTTTTTTCTTTTACCATCTAAAACTTTCACTTTGCACAATTTTACCTTAAAAGATTTTTAAAGTATATATTATTTCGTAATTATTTTTTTCATTTCTTTTCTAAAATTTTTGCTTTACATCGACATTGACATGAAAGTCTATAATATATATCTAATATATTGTCTTACTTTATATAAATAATAATTAAAAATGGTAAATTATAGTTCAATTAAGTCACAATCAAAATTTAATTATCTAATTACAACTATTTTGATCAATTTTCACAGAGTTTTTTTTTTCGAAATTTCTATTCATATTTTCATAAAATCGAGAGTTTCAATCTTTCGAATCTTGGTTAATACAATTGAAATCGGAAACAAGAGTTTTGGAGCCCGAAGGTTATACACTTACACACGTACCCCACAGACCGTGGGATCTCTATACCCGTATCAGTGTTAGGCCCTAAAGTTATAGGGTACACGTACCCCACCGGCAGTGGGATCGTATAATTCGTACGGGCATATTTTGTCTCAGCCCCCTTAAATTTATTTTAATTTTCAACTGATCCAGTACGGAGGGGTCTAGAATGAATAATTATGATGGTATGGGCGTGGGGAGAGTTATGGGATTAAATGGAAAAATGCAATGTATTTGCAAGGAACAGCTTGGAAAATGATTTTGTGTATATGCCTCCCACAATGTCTCATCTAAAACAAAAGAATATTTGTCCTATTGACACAGTCGCCGGCCCCTTTGTCATCCACGTCCCTCCTCACACTATCAATATTTAACATATCCCACAACAAAACACTAATTATTCTTATATATCTAACTTCAAATAGTTTAATTTACGATTAATTCATTCGAACAAAAATCGATGGTTTGATTTTATATTTTGAAGAAAAAAACTACTAATATATGGTGATAAAAAAAACAATTGTTATATGAGATTAGGATAATTGATATACATAAATATCATAATTGATCGATCGCATGTAGAACCCAATTTATCATGAAATTCAATTGGATTAATATAATGTATAAACTCAAGTGTCTAGTGACATGGATAAATTCAAGTTTTTTTTCCCTAATATACCTTAGTCTCCATAAATTCTAAAGTTGTTGAAATCAAACTAAATATTTAATTAAAAAGTCTTAATCTCATTCGTGCAACATAAATATTTATTCTAAGCCAAATGATTAAAAAAGTGAGGAGAGATTTGTGTGTGATGGTGAATAATTGCTGACATTGATTGTGAACTGAGGAGAATTAATGTATATATTTAAGTAAATATGACATTTTGTTGTGGGTGTGTAAAGGAAGGTTTAAAGTCCAAGCCTATAGGTCATTGGGAGGAGGCATGGGAGGCAAATGCTCTAAAGAAAAATTTCAAATGTCTCATGGATCGAGTCGACTAGTCGAGCTGGTAAATATATACTAATAAAAAAAATAACTGAATTGCACCCGACCTAGCTCTCTGCAACTTTGAGCGAGTAAATAATGTCTAAATGAGAGTATTGACCTTATCTTTTTGCGTGTTTAGTTGAAGTACAATTGTATTAACTTAGTCATCATATTGTAGTAAGCTCAATACCGCTCCATTATGAGTATCTATTACACACCTCAGCTCGAAATAACTTAAGACAAATTTAAGGAGATGCAAGTCAAAGATCATGTCCACAACATCATCCAACATAGACGAGATCCCAGTCCTAACCCATCTCAAGTATTGTGAGACTTTTTAAATTTTTTTATTTTTTTTAAAACTAACATCAAAATTAATGAAACGTAGATTTAAAGACTAAGCATAAGAATAAAAACAAAACATATACACAAATAACTAATAATTATAGATTTTTCTTTCCTAATCTATTCAATAAATAATATACACAAATAGCTAATAATTATGCTACAAGAAAAAACTGATCCAAATTAATACCAAACTGAAAATTAACTACAAGCTTAGGAATCTAGCAATTTTTTGCGTATTATATTAATATATATTAGAATTTAGAACACAATACATAAAAGCATAATACAACCTAGTAAGTAAAGCTCGGCCGCCGTGATTCAAGCAAGTGCCGAAGCCGCAAGCCGCAAGCCGCTCAGCTATTCGGCGGCTCAAAATTTGAACAGTAAAAAGTGGACCCAACCCCACATCTTTAAATCTCAAAAATTGGCGTTAGCGACTGAGTCAAACAATATTTTTAATTTTTCTAATCAAAAGAGGAAAAAAAAAAAAAAGAAAGAAAGAAAGAAAAAAGAGATGGGGTTAAATTTAAACCATCCCAATAAATTTGCACGCTGGCTGTAGTTTCCTGCCTCTGCCGCTCGCTTCTTTCAAGTTTCTTCACTCTTCTCCCTTTCTCTCTCTCTCTCTCTCTTCATTTCAAAAACTCAACTCACTGTCTCTCACACAAACAGTCTCAACCGACTCACCACCTCTCTTTCCGGTAAATCTGTCGGACTGCCGGACCTCTTATTCCGTCCCTTGAACCATGACGGTGTTCTCCGGAAAACAGGTGTTTCCGTTAAACTTCGAGGCGGAGGTCTCTCAGAGGCTCATTGAAGCCTCTCACTCTGGAGATCTCAAATCGGCTCTCGACTGCATTGCCAATCCTTGCGTCGACGTTAACTTCGTCGGTGCTGTGTATCTCAAGAACAGGAAGACTGAGGTGGTGTTCAGTGATGAATCCGCCTCGCAAGTCCGCGTCGAGTATGATGAGTTCAAAACTGACGTGACGGCCTTGTTCGTCGCTGTTCATACAGGAAATGTGGCTCTTGTGAAGAAATTGCTGGTGAGTCTTTTTTAGAATTTGTATTTCTGTCGTTGATTACTTTCGGTGTTGTTGTTGCAACCGATGATGAGATTTGGATTTTTTGGCTCCTGCGGATTTTCATCTCGTCGTGAGCATTTAATGACTTGTTTTTTCAAAAAATATGTGCACGTTTTCGTAAGTTGTTTGTACTTCTCAGTTGGTTTAATTTTTCTCTGCATCATTGTTCAATGGCATGATTTCAATTATTTGAATCTTCGATGCATTTCATTGAGAAGTGCTTGTTGACTTTAAATCCGGAGATTTCAAATTTGAGACGAGTCCAGAGTATTTTTGTATGATCGCATTGATGATTTCTGTTTTGAACTTCGGTGTTCAGATCGATTTTACGCGCTGAACTGAGATATTTACTCGTTTCCTCTGCGCGTGGTCGCCGATTTACAATCAGTAATTGGCGAACCAATCACTTCCTCTGACCTTACGTTTTCATGCTTTCTTATCTAATTTCTATATATGTCTGTTTTATTTGCAACAGTGACGAGTTCTTTTCACTGATTTTTTTTTTTATATAATTAAAATTTTACTATTGCTGCATTACCATCCGTATATGGCATACTTGCATTCTCCGTTGTCTAAAAAATTATGGAATATGAAGATTTTAAGGGGTTTGTTTATGCGTTTGTGGTGATAAAAGTAGACATCTAACTGATATAAGTAACTTGTATTATACTCAAGCATATTCATTGTGACCTGTTCGTAAAAGCCACATTCAATTATTTTTTAACATACAGCTATTTATTTGGGTTTTTATGTAATAACTATTACTTGACCAAAGTTCCTTGTCGTTAAGCCAACCTATCGCGTCGCACATTCTCTTGCTTTTATCTCTTCTGCTAAGAGTCAATAGTGTTCTGTAATTTTAGGGAAAATGGGAAGTTTCTAAAATGTTCACAACATGTTTCAACATTTAAGTTTGTAGAATGCCCGTGTCAAACTCGTCAGAGAATCTTATCACTGGATTTCTACTAAGACTTCTAAGTTTAATTTGAATGTCAGAGCGTTGGAGCTGATGTGAACCAGAAACTGTTCAGGGGCTTTGCGACAACAGCAGCAGTGAGGGAGGGCCATCTTGAGATACTCGAGATTTTGCTCAAGGCTGGGGCATCTCAGCCAGCTTGCGAGGAAGCTCTTTTGGAGTCGAGCTGCCACGGACATGCAAAGTCTGCAGAGCTGCTCATGGGATCAGATCTGATTCGACCCCATATTGCAGTTCACGCTCTTGTGACTGCATCTTGCAGGGGTTTCGTTGATGTGGTGGACACCCTATTGAAGGTATTATTCATTTTAGTACAACTTCGTTTGGTTGTGAGAGTGTTGAGTATTGGGTTCTTTTCCCATCTTTAGATAACTAGGCTTTGTGTTGCTGGTAGTTCACCTTATTTCACTGATAAAATTAAACTGGTGGTGGGTCGGAGCAACTGCATTGGTTGGTCATGGAATTTCAAATGGGTTTTATTTACCCTATTGAAGGTATTATTCATTTTAGTACAACTTCGTTTGGTTGTGAGAGTGTTGAGTATTGGGTTCTTTTCCCATCTTTAGATAACTAGGCTTTGTGTTGCTGGTAGTTCACCTTATTTCACTGATAAAATTAAACTGGTGGTGGGTCGGAGCAACTGCATTGGTTGGTCATGGAATTTCAAATGGGTTTTATTTACTCTATGTTCTGATGTAATTTCGACTTCATTTTTCTGGTCAGTGTGGCGTGGATGCAAATGCAACTGATAGAGTGCTACTCCAGTCCTCGAAGCCTTCTCTCCATACAAATGTCAACTGTACAGCGCTAGTCGCTGCAGTAGTTAGTCGGAAGATCTCAATTGTTCGTTTTCTTCTTCAGGTGATTTTCTCAACTTCAAAAAAAAAAAAAAAAAATGAAGATGGTGTATGCAAGGAAAAGTTTTTCTTTTTTCTTTTTTCATTTTAACACTTTTGCATTGCATAACAAAGTTCTGATGTTTTCAATGGGAAACAGGCTGGAGCTCAGACTGATATTAGCGTAAGGTTGGGAGCATGGTCTTGGGATATGGATACTGGAGAGGAGTTCCGAGTAGGTGCAGGACTGGCAGAACCTTATAATGTTACCTGGTGTGCAGTGGAGTATTTTGAAAGCAGTGGTGCTATCCTGCACATGCTTCTTCGACATACGTCTCCCAATGTTCTTCACTATGGAAGAACTCTCATCCATCATGCTATTCTTTGTGGCAACGCAGGAGCTGTTGATGTCCTTTCTAAATGTGGGGCTGATGTTGAATTCCCTGTCAAAACGACCGGAAAAATAGAATTTCGTCCATTGCACATGGCTGCTCGATTGGGGAATGTAGCAGTCCTTCAATGTCTCATCAATGGTGGTTGTGATCCAAACTCAAGGACAGATTCAGGGGATACAGCACTTATGATATGTGCAAAACACAAGTACGAAGAATGTCTAAAAGTATTGGGTGCAGCTGGTTCTGACTTTGGCTTGGTTAATGTTGCTGGTCAGTCCGTGAGTTCAATTGCTGGCTCAAATCAGTGGACCTTCGGTTTTCAAGAAACCGTGATTGATTTGATAAAAACTGGAAAAAGACCAATTTCCAGCAATATGTCTATCTTCTGTCCACTTATATTAGCAGCTCAAACTGGTGATACTGAAGCCTTGAAAGCTTTGATTGGCTGGGGGGGATGTGATCTAGATTACCAGGACGATCAGGGTTTTACAGCAGTCATGTTTGCTGCTTTGAATGGTCATGCTGAAGCGTTCCGGTTGCTAGTTTATGCTGGTGCTGATGTAAGGCTGAGCAATAAATCTGGTGAAACTGCAATCACCCTGTATCAATCTCACCCAAATCACGACCAATTTGAGAAGGTGATGCTTGAATTCGCCCTTGACATGGGAAACCGCAACGCAGCCGGTTTCTATGCCTTGCATTGTGCTGCAAGACATGGAGACTTGGACGCAGTGAAGTTTTTGACAAACAAAGGCTACGATGTTAATGCAACAGACAGTGATGGCTACACTCCACTCATGTTAGCTGCAAGGGGTGGCCATGGATCGATGTGTAAACTTTTGATCTCTCTTGGTGCCCGTGCAGATACACGAAGTACAAGAGGCGAAACTGCACTCTCTCTTGCAAGGAAAAATGAGAAGAGTGAAGCAGAGGAAGTGATACTAGATGAGCTAGCGCGTGGGCTGGTGTTACATGGTGCTCATGTAAAGAAACACACCAGAGGAGGAAAAGGAAGTCCACATGGGAAAGAGTTGAGAATGATTGGGAGCATGGGGATGTTACGGTGGGGGAAGTCGAGCAGCAGGAATGTGGTATGTCGAGAGGTCGAGATCGGGTCAAGCTTGAGATTCGTGAAGAACAGAGTTAAGAAGGGAGATGGTAGTGAACCAGGATTGTTCAGGGTGATGACTGTGAAGAACAAGGAAGTGCATTTTGTATGCGAAGGAGGATGTGAAATGGCTGAGTTGTGGGTGAGAGGCATCAGGCTAGTGACAAGAGAGGCCATAATTGGGGAGCGAAAGGAAATTTGAAGAGTGAAAGAGATTTTGTAGTGAATGTATATAATCCGTTGTTTAAGGTGTACTTCATCTCGAAGTACATATTTTTCTTCTCTCTTTGAATCAAGGTTAGCAATTGTTGTAAATATTTCCTCGTCTATTATAATAGATAGAAAAGAAGTTGGGCTCAAAATTAATTTTTAAATTTTGTTTTGTTTTGTAAAGGTTGTATAATATTACAAAAATGTAATCTCCTAGCATGAGATCAAGGTACAAACAAAACAAAACCAAAGTACAAGAGTTAGAGCTCACAACCAAAATAAATGCAAAACAAAGAAATTGAAATCACAGAAAAAAAAAGCCCTAGGTCCTTTTATCGAGTCAAGTGAGTCTTGAAGGTTCACCAAAAATTTTAGACTCCTTAGCCATAATCATAGAGTGACAATCAACTACTAAATGAGAGATATCATCCCAAGAGAATAATACTAAAGGAAGTGAAGAATCTGTAATACCTTTTAGGTGACACCGATATCCTAGTCACCATCTGATCAACCACAAGATTAGATCCAAGAATGCAACCTGAGCATCAATAACCCTCTTGGACACGGAAGCAACAACCCCACAACTTGGACCCTCAACAGGGGTGGACACTTAACACACTTGCGTGGCCTCTAAACATAGTTAAACGACATCTCAAAATTCCTCTCCTCACAGCCGAACCATCACAAAGCAGAGAAAATCATCCTCCACTCACCTCCACACAAAGGAGTAAAAATTATGTTTTTTTAACGCTTAAAAGCTGTGACTTTTACAACTTGGTTCGGATTTCTGAGCTGTTTTAAGTGTTAACGAACAGATGTTCAACCCATTTTTATAGTAACAAAGGGAACTGAAGCACATATACGGTTTGTTACAGTAAAATGTAAAATCTTTCATTTGTTAAATCTACGAATTACATTGTTATTCTGTTAACTATGGGATCCAACTTCAGAGAATTACATTTCACAGAGACTTCAAGTTCATATCTTCCTACCTTACAAAAATTAAAGTTGTAAAATAATATTGAATCCCCATTTCAACATCCATCTTTTGTGGAATCCATTTGGATCGAGTCAAATGACTTGAAGTGTGACTTATACTCGCCTCACAATTACATCCCTCAATATGACGGCTTAATTAAAAAAACTACAATAAATTCTTCGAGTATTCATCTGTCAAAATTGGGAAATATAAATTCTTTTCAATCTTTTAACCTCCAGTGATTTCCTTCTCCTTTGCCTTGCAGAGATCTTCGGCTGACTTGATAAACTTCTTAGTCAATTCATCTACCTGGAAGCAGAAACGTAACAATATTTATTAATTAATAAAAAGCAAGTTTGAAATATGATTTGATTAGGTTCAACTTTGTCCAACTCACTTCCTTTTCCAGTCTTTTCATGTCATCCTTCGGGTAGCTTGAGCTCATTTTTTTAACTGTATCCATGGCCTGTGAATCAACCACCAATCAACTCAAAATTCTGTAAAATAATGTGAATAGTCAAATAAAATCCTTTTATGACACACTTGCTAAAACGCAGGACTGTTTGAAGACTAAAAGTGCATTTGGAAATACTTTTTAACTGGTTAAAAACACTCATTTTGCACTTAAGAACACTTTGTCAAGCACTTAAAAGATAAAAAGTCATTCCAAACCGACATTAATCCAACTTGTCATACACACAAATGAAACCACAGCATTGATTTGGAACATGGGAATTTGCAATATCAGTTGGTAATTGATTTTAAAAACAGTTGGAACTTGGAAGAAAGAAAATATATAAATTAAATGGTAAAAGAAAGTTTTCGTTTGACAACCATTTCTTTCCTTTTTACAAAAAATACATGTTTGTAATATTAACATAATTACTTCACGACCATTCGGGTGAAGTGAGCTGGGATTATATTGTTAGCTAACAAGAAACTTACTGCTTTGGAGTTTGGATACAAAGTAATACTTAATAGATGAGGTAAGTGCCACAAAAATAATACTGACTAGGGAAATCTTGGGAGTTTATGCTCTAGATGATTGCTGACAAAGATTTCTGAAAAAGAACGTTATAAATTGAAGATATAGCTAAACTAACCTTTTGACGAGCCCGTCGTATGCTTTGTCTGGAATCTTCGCAACACTTGGTGACCAGCTTACATATGGCCTAGAAAAACATCCACCAATGTAGGCATTATAGAAAGAAAAAAAAAAAAGGGAATAACAAGGAGAGATGAAAAAATAATTTGGAGATTACCTGGATATGTTCTTTGGTCAATCTGGTATAGCAAGTATAAAAGAAAAATCAAGATTAATATTGGTCAAAGTGTCAAGGTCAAGCTTGCAGATATGATAAGCTTTAACATTTAAACAACAACCACATAAACAGGGGAAGAGCAAAATGAAAGCTTACGGAGGAATGACTGCAATTAGCCTCTCTCCATCTACTCTTGGTGCTAAACCTAAAGGAGATGAGACTATAGCACTCTCCAAATTCTTTAGTGTCTGCATAGAATAGTAATTATTATAAGTATGACATTTCAGATACGCCTTTTCATCTGAGAACTCTAATAGATATGTCATTGCTGTATATTGTTATGATAATGACAATACTCTAGTAAAGCCTAACTCAATATAATATATCTCAAGGATTGCAAAAGATGAAAAATTGAAAACTATAGCAACATTTGCTCTGTTAAGTGAACTTCACAATATAGGACATGTTTGGATTGAATTTCTAAATAATTAAAGAAATGTTTTTAAGCAGTTAAAAAGCCAATCCAAGCAGGCCCACGTTCTCCTTATCACAAATAATCATGAACCTGAGAAATTAACCACATATCTTGATGAAGAAAAAAAAAGAAGAAATAGCTTAAGAGCAGGGTTTTGTGAGCTGATTACATTAGGATCATAGGGATTTATTGACAATGTTTTTGGATCCAGGACCGATACAACCGCAATCTGATTCAACGGCATCTTCACGCCTGAAGTTTCTACTATAATGTGGTCAAGCATTCCTGTAAATACAGTGTATGAGATAGTGTAAGCAATCACAAGGGCAGGGTAAGACAATAAAACCTTGAAGCGTAAATGATACACAATATAATGGTAAACGTACCAGAAGATGCCCTGCCCGTTCGAAGTTTGCTTAATTCTCCCGATAATGCAGCTATCGCAGCCTCCATCTGCGAGCTAGCGTTTGCTTTAATAGTGGGTCTAATATCAGGCAATGCCTCAGCCATACTTGTAGAAGATTCATCTTCCCAATAGAAAAAATTAAAGCAATTCAAAACCGGAGCTTAACATATACAACAAGATTAAGAGAAAAGTAGAATACTGAGTAGAAGATTAAGAATGATAAGGGGTGGAAGGACGAATACTTGATTTTCGGCCTTTAGCAAAACCCCGACGACTTTCTCGGACGAAATCTGAAGGAGGAAGAGCAAATACGGCAGGCGTCTCGGAGGTCGATGAGTTAGAGAGATCGTTGACAATGAACGAAAATTTACTGTTTGAATTTGCAAAATTTCGGAGAATGATGAAATTTCTGTAGGAGAAGGAACGTTTCAGAAACATAGCCATTGAACTAGATGTTGCTCGAACTGATCGAACTCCTCAACTTATTTCTTCATTTCGATGCTCGCTAAGATTTCTGATTAGGGTTTTTCGTAAACCCCAACGATGGACATTTGGCCATCTTCACTATTTTTTATTTTTATTATTATTTATTTTATTTTACCTTTTACTAAAGCGCTCATCGATATTTGAAAACATGAAATAAGAGGGGAAAGAAAAAAACATCTCTCTAAACTTTCAATTCTTCTGTGATATAATCAATTTCTTTAACAAAAATAATTGATAATGGATCGATATATAATTGAAATTTATATTACATTTGTAAAATTATAATTTTAAAGATTTATTAAACACTTTTAAAAGTTTAAGATTAAACTAGTAATTTTATTTCTAGTTTGTTCGGTTCTATGAAGCACAGATACTTCATGTGAAGCAAAAATTAGTATCAGACATGTATGAGATACCGATATTTCTAGATACTTCTCAGATACGTATCTATACTTTCTAGATACGTATCTGACACGCGATTTGACGTATTTATTTCGTACTTTTTTTTAAAGAAAAAGACAAATAACTCATTTAATCTTTCCCAATCTAAAATAAGGCAACTTATTTAAAAAACTCACTACTCGAGTCCAAAACTAAAAGAAAAAAAAAAAATAACGGACCAAACCCTAGACTAGAATCATCCAATCTCCATCTTCACATTTGAGTCCCCACAAAATTCACAAAAATATAAATCATTTGGATATCTTCAACAATAAGTTCTTCGTTTATCTTCATACTTCTCTCTCTAATATTCTTCTTTTTCTTCTTTGCAATATGAGTCACTTTTCTATTGCATTTTATTAACTATTGTACTTCAACATCTTAGATGTTACTTCTTTTGTATTGTATTTCAATGTTTGTATTCTATTTTGTACTATTGTTATTAACTTATATGCTAAAATTTTCTATATCCTTGATTTTTTTTTTAAAAAAATGTATCTTCAACGTATATATATATATATATATTAAAATGACGCATCTTTAGACGTATCCGTATATTAGTTTTTTAGAAATTGACTAATCACCGTATTTAATAGTATCCGTATCATGTAGACATATCTATGTCTGTGCTTCATAGGTTCAGTTCTCACCTCTGCTAAGGGGACAAGTTGTGTTGTAAACCCTAGAATCTATTATACTATGTAATCATGTTTAAGTTTATATATGATGCTTATATTAGTTAACCTAGTTGCATGATAGGTTGCGAGTGATGTAAAGGCATAAAAGGCTTGAGATAAGAAATTTTCTCTAAGTGTTAGGCAAGGATGCTCTCAGGTAGTATGAAGAGGTATCCCACATTTAGTGAAATTTTGAGCAATGTAAGCAAAGGGAAGCTATGGGTGGAGTTAGGCCAAGGAGTGAAAGAAATTCTCCAAGTATGGCATTTGAGGCTCTCGAGTGCAATGATGAGTCTTGGCACTTAGAAGAAGGAGAGCTTGAGAAGTGAGGTCTTGCCATACTATGCTTCTAAGGACTCAAAAAGGGAAAATTTGGGTAAGTGTGGCATGAGGTGTGTGTTGAAGGCCCATGTTAAAGGTTAGTTTTGGCTATCGAGTGAGGAGTTGGCCGTGGTTGACAAGGAATAGCCCCACAAGAGGTTATTGATGGCCAAGGCGGACGACATATGTGCATCCAAACTTGCCTAGGTGAGCGCACAAGGGGTGCTAAATAAGAGACTAGGCGGGCTGCAAAGTGTGCGTTGGTCGAGAAGATTAGAGGTTAGAATGTGTAGCTGACCGAAGGGCCTGAGCATTGGCATGGGCGAGCGAAATCACCTAGGAGGGGCGCTAACACGTGCCATAGAGGTTAATTGGGGTGAGGATGAGCGGCAAGGCTGAAGAAGAACGTCTAAGGCAAGGTGATGTGGGCCATTGGCTTGGAGTAGGCATTGTCTGAGAAAGGGCTTGGATGGATGCCAAACCTTTGCGCTAGAGTGAATCTGAAGCACTTAGCTTAATCACTCGGTTAGTGGGCGAAGTGGCGTGATTAAGGGCATTAAGCAGTGGTTAGTGGCCTAGGTGTCACTCAATTAAGCCACTTGATCATGCACGTCGTGGTATAAAAGGGAAATTGTGAAGAAGAAACTTGGTTTTCCCGTTTCTCTCATGAAAAAAGGAAAGAGTTGCTGTCAATCTGAAGTTTAATCAGCGTTGAAGATAAGCTAGGGCCGCCGAAAGGAAATTTCAACGATTTGAAGCTGAGACTTGAAGAATTTGGGGAGTGTTCCAAGTTTTTGGACTACTCGGGCAGGCTGAAAAGATTGGGGGATCTCGAGCCCACCAAAAGGAATTTGAAGCTCAAATTTAAAGGTAAGTGAGTTAAGATGATTAGGAACAAATTCTTAGAAGGAAATTTTACGAAATAATGTCTAGAAATGGAGTTATTAAAGCAAGAATTTGAATTTAGAATTTTGGTTGGATGAACAAGGAGGTAGTTGCAACTCAAGGGTAAGCAAGTAGTTGGCCGGACGAAGGCATGTGTTGGTAGGCATAGGCGTTGGCAAGGGCATGCACGAGTGTAGGTAAGCGTTGGCCGAGGTGTATACGTGAGGTGAGGTGTGAGGCTGCGTGGTGGAAAGGACCAACAACTGGGACGCACTGAGTGTTGCAATAGCAAGTGCCTGACGCCTACGCAAGGTGAGTGTGTCCTAGTGCCCACTTGACACCTATGTGCATGTGCTGCCACCAACCAACGTAGTTACAAGGTAAATGCTTAAGTGTTGGTGATGTGTTGAGATAGGCTAGGCGTTGGTGAGTTGTAAGGGTTATTCGAAGTGAGATGTTATGCTTGAATGCTAATGTTAAGCCCAAAAGGGAGCTAGTGGCATTAACCAAGGGTACCTATTTTTGTCGCAGAGCAAATGCAAGTAGGAGAAGCCTATAACCCTTGGGGAGTAGCATAAGACAATGAGTGATTAGTTTTAATAAGTTTATCTTGATTTGATTTCTATGAGCTAAGGCATATATTTTAATGAGGTTTCAACGCATGGACGTTTTCCTTACAATGTATTTACATTTCCAAAGAATGATTTTCACTAAGTAATTTTCCAACGTATGCTTAATCAAAAGAGTTTGATGTGTGGGCGCATAGTCCCTTTCCTTTAAAAAGGTTGAGTTAAATGTAAATTGAAGCAACTTTTAATAAATGTCATGCTATGATTTCTAAGTATGCTTTTCTAGCTTTCAAAGCATGTCTTAAAGCCTAAGCATGATGTGAAGGAACTCTTAAATAAGAGAACCATTGAGCGGAAGCAAGATTATTCCATACCCATTGAGAAAGAATAAAATATTTACAAACATACAACCACAGTTATGCATTATCGAGTAAATTACAACATGTTTTTCAATTAAAAATAAAGGGAATCGAGTAACATACCTTTGAAGAACTCTTCTTCAAGTATTCTCTCGATCTACACCAGTCACGCGTCCCAGCAAACTCGATCACGAGCACAAATGCAATGAACAACCAGTGTAATTCCATGACTATCAGATCCTTGGCCCTTGAACAATAACACTCGACACTACCACTCGGTTTCCTTGGTAGTCTCGTGTAAGAATCCAAGAGGTGTGGGCTCTGTGTGAATTTGGTAGAGAGAAGGAGGAAGTATACGATTGAGTTAAACGATCGAGTAAGTGGGAGAATGAGAAACCTCTATCATATAGAGTTGGATTCTTGATCGTCTAGTAAACAAGAGGCAGTCGTCTAATAAACTTGCTCGTCGTTCACTCTCTCAAAGGCTATCGTATAGCTTTTCTTTCACTCGATCGAATGTGTTGTGCTTATTAAAAAATGAAAACATTTTTCACTTTTATCCATCAGTTATCAAAACTGATGGTAACTTCTCACTTGCAACGGTTAAAGGAGAGAATAGCCAACCAAAATAGTTATCTCATAATTGTTTTATTATAAATAAATATAATAAATAATTTATCATATTATATTGATAACCTATAGTTTTAATATCACATCATATGTAATATTTAAACCATAGTTCTTTTCTCTTTTATGACATTTAATATAAACCATATTTATATCAATTCCTCCAATCAATGTATCTAATACATCAAATCAATTATATCACATATAATTGAATGAATTTAATTATATCATATATAATCAAATTCCTTCTTGTTAATTTGAACATTTCAAACTAACCCAAAAACTGATTCTCAACTTGAATCCATTGAGCTACCAAGGGGACCTTATGGACCTGTTGCTTAAAGCTCCAACTGTACGTGAATAACTGACTAAACTCTTTAATCACGATATCCACCATCTATTAACTGTTGGGCATTCCACTAAAGACCGACAACTACACTCTTCGCACTACAGATATATTTCTGTGTCCATTGGATATAATCAATCAACAGTACGATGACCCTTCACAAATTGCTCGTAAGTACAGTTGGGCCAATTTACCATTTTCCCCCTGTAGCATCTAACTCCTTAAGTACCACTGAATCCTCTAATGAATAATACATCATAGTTCTATTATGAGTGAACACTTCTTGGGCCATGAGAAAGTGTATGGCGCTACATTGTTCAAGCCCTGGAATCAGCCCTTAAGGGAGCAATCTATCTACTTACCCATGCTTTGGGGAAGCAGTGAATTTCGGTTTGTGTAGCTAAGTTCCCAGCTCCCCAATCAGATAAATCCTAAAAGTGGTAGGTTTGAGTCGGCGATCTGGCCACTCACACCCATGCAAATCAAAGGATCGCCCTCATAGGTAGGAGTTCC
Source organism: Benincasa hispida (assembly GCF_027475165.1). Taxonomy (NCBI): domain Eukaryota; kingdom Viridiplantae; phylum Streptophyta; class Magnoliopsida; order Cucurbitales; family Cucurbitaceae; genus Benincasa; species Benincasa hispida. The sequence continues at coordinate 66,683,069 of NC_143481.1, read as the reverse complement.
CAATTCACTTAGGATTAAGGTCATATTACCTATGGTTATCCTAGTGAAATGAAAGTCTCTGTCATGAACGTCGTTGTATAACGAGACTAAACATTTTGTGGTCCGGTCTTATACAAACTCCTTTGTATAGGAAACCCCCACTCGCATGTCTCCACATGAATGATCAGGATCAAACCATCTGTAGCACTTTACAACACTTGTAACATCTACAAAGCGGGTCGTATCCGTAGTGTCACAAGGATAAGGTTTTTCTCATTTATCCATATACTACAGACCACTTAGGTTATCACTTAAGGCATGATCTATTTGCATGTCTCCACATACATGCTTAAGTTACAACGATAACCAAAGATATTAGTTTATTGGTTTGTGGTTAATACAACTGAAATATCTCATATTTCATAGACAATAATGAAGAATATATCTTATATTATTACATCACAAATGTTTGTTCATATACGTGTTTACAAACTATAGGACCCTATGCGATTTAGGGCATCAACCCCAACATGATGAACTTTAAAAAGAGGTTTATTAAGCATACTTGAATTTTAAGTGAGTGAAACCATGTTTTAGCCATCATTCCTTGAGATAGTCTGTTGTTCTATGATTTCTAGCCCTATGATGAATTTGCAATGGCATGCTTTATGCTTAGAGTATCCAGTTTTAACATAAACTATGTTTTATGGTGTTTTTACTGAGAAAACCCAATACTGAAGGGATGAAGGTATCTGGGTCTCCTGATACCTAAGGGATGGCAGTATCCAGGGCATGAGTATATGAGTAGCCTTTGGAGCTTGTCCACATGCATGTAGGAACAATATTATCGACGCTGATTGTATTGAGATTACTTTACATTAGCTAAGGTTATCGACGTTGAGCGATTGAGCAAAATGGCTCTCCCTCAACTAAGGCCATAGGATAATGATTTTTAAAATAGTCGAATGATATTTGAGGTCTCTAAGGTTTTGAAAGCACTTACAAAAATGTTATGTTTTCTTTGGTTGCTAGATGATTTATTAACCGTGGGATAAAAAGTTTTATGCCTTATTAAATAACTATGTTTTCATGCTATGTTTACTAAACCAGTATGATTAAAGGAAAGTCACTCACTAGGAAGTTTAACTCACCTTTTTCAAATGTTTTCACTTTTCCCAAGTAGCGGTTGACTCCCCGTAGCCTAGCTGATCTGCTAGTCTACCACATACTTAAAGTCTTGAAGGAAGAAAATAAGTTTATGTGGTCTATCTTTTGTTGTCTAAATGTTAACTCATCATGTACATATTAGGGGCGAGGGTAGAACCCTAGACGAAACCGTTATTTTATAACTTATGTAAATCGTTCTAGCTTGTATATATAGCATGTGCATTGTTGGGTTATATGTTCTAAAACTCGCAATTTGTAGTCTTTAAACATATTCTATTTGAAATAAAGTTGTTATTGAATGTGTAGATTGCACTTATATAGTCTAAATCCAATAAACTAATGAACCCCTAGCTATAGCATGAATACTTAAACTTTATGTAGAGACATAAAAGTGGATCAAGTTTAAGTATATAGCCAAAACAGTCTATAAGTATAAGGATAGGGTTGGGTACCTTATCCTGGAGACATTATGGATGTGGCCCACTTTATATTTGATACAAATGATGTGATCCCAAAATCATTCATATGAAGACATGTGAGTGGGGGCATCCAATACAAAAGATGTTTGCATAAGACCGAACCACGAAATAGTTACTTTTCTTTATAACGTCATTTATTGTTAAAACTAACTATTTCAAATCGATGACCTATGGTAACTCAATCTTAATCCTGAGCTAACTATAAACTCCTGTTTATTCAGGATTATCCTTTAATTTGCATGGGTAAGAATGGCTCAACATCTTGCTCAATAAGTCTCCCTTTTTAGGGGTAAGACCAGGTAGATAGTTGGGGACATAGTTCTGTAAGATGAAATCCGCTCCTACCTGATTACAGGGTTAGCAGATAGGTTGTTCCCTTAAATACTGAATCCTAGTCTTAAACAAGGGGTTCCACCCTCTCTATGACTGAGAGAAACTTGGTTTATTGGTAAGACCATAAACCAATTGGTCATTAGTGGATCAGTGGAGACTTAAGGAGCAAGATGTATTATAAAAGTAAAACGGTAATTTTGACCCAAATCAAAAAAATTGAAAAATTGGATTTATACGATCATGGTTAAATCAAATGGACAAAAATATATCTACAGTGAGGAGAGTGCAGCTATTGGGCTTTACTAGAGTGACCCGGCAGTTAATGGACTCGTGAGCATAATGGTATAAGCCTGCCTGACTGTGAGACCGACTGGTCCCTCACTGGGGGAATTTGTTTGCTTCTATTCGGTATTTGGTTAGTAAAGCTTTGGTTAATTCGGTTAAAAGAGTTTAGCCAATTAATCTCGGATCATTGGAGTTCATGATCTGTAGGTCCATTAGGTCACCTTATTAGCTCATAAATGGACTAATCCTTAGAATAGTGTGATGAGAAAATTTGAAACATTCCAATTTGTTTTAAAGGAATTATTAATTGTAAACGATAAAGTTAAATATTTAATTATCGAACTAAATAAAATTAGAGAGTTGATAAATATTTAAATATGAATTAAATATTAAAACATGAATAAGGATTCATGTTAAGAATTGGTATTTAATTGATTTAATATTTGATATTAAATTAATTTAATTAATTAAAATTATTTAATTAATTAGAATTAATTTTATTTAAATATTAATTGTAGAATTAATATTTTGTAAAATTAAAAACTGAAAATTGGAGTTTACAAATTAGATTTTATTTTTATGGAAAATCAAATAAAATGAAAATTAAGGGGAAGTGGGATTTTCCCACTTCTCCCACTAATTCAACACCTATATTCCACCACGTAAGAAGTGTTTGGTGTCACTCTTTTATGTATGTGATTGTATGAAAACTTGATTAAAATGAAGATCAAATTTACTGAGAGGTAAGGATGCATGCTAAAAGTTCTGAAGAAGAAAGTTTTTTCTTCATGAGACACAAAACCAATAAACACTCCTTAGAAATCCCTCAAATTTAAACTCATTTTGGATCCCACAATCCAATCTAGGGGCCTAAAGAATAGTAGAGAAGATCTTGTGGTGGTTTTCAAGCATTGGAGTGGAGATTTCAACTGGATTTGACGAAATTTGAAGGGATTATTCAAAGGTATAAGTTTTTGAAACCCTAAGTAAGTTTTGTGTACATGCATGATTTTTTGTTCAAATTAATGTAACTAGAGCACTTAAAGATCCTGATTGCTCATGCTTGTTGAATATTGACTCCATCAATTGGTATCAAAGCATGAATTAAGCACTCAATTTACATTAATTTAAGCATGGTGAGTGTTTTTCATAAGTTTTATGAAATGAGTGCTGATATGGATATATTATAATTTTGGCTATGATTTCTCTTCAATTATGTTGTAATTGTTGTAATTGGCTCTTTATTTATGGGTCTTAATGTGTGATTAAATATCTATAAATTTGTAAGAGTCAATAGAGTTGCAATTAGGTTGTAATTGAAGAAGATTCGAAGCAAGCCCAACAGCAGAAAAACCAGTTTTTGGCTACTGCTCTCACCGCGTCGCAACGCTACTTATAGAGTGTTGCAAGGTATTTCTTCAGCTAGGCCAGAAACAGGCGCAGGGGGTTCCAGCGGATTGAAGGTTTTGGTTTTGGTCCGCTTCGACTCCAACTGGTTCGGTTCAGTTGCCTAAGGTCCAGTTTAGCCTTATTTGGTGCCTTGGAGGTCCGGTTCGAGGTTTTGGAGTCGATTCGTGTCAGTTCGAGCATTCAAGACTTGTCTTAAATCATTTTTGTAATAATTAGCTTGTTTGCTTGCTTAGGATGCCAAAATCGGTCCATATCAATGTGTGTTTAATTATTTATGCATTGGATGTATGTTATAATTAATTAAATCTTGTATGTGCATAATGTATGCCATGTAGATTTAAAATCCCACCATAGAAAAGCATGTATCATGCATTGGAAGTATGTTATAATTTGTTATAATATATAGTATGCATGATTTAGGGTTTCATGTGTTTAATATAATTAGTTATATTAAATTATGAAATGTTTGATGTATGTTATGGATTGTTAGCATGTCTATAGTTTTATAAAGTGTTATAAAATGAATTAGACATTTAAAATCTATAACAAAGATAAGATGCAAGGTCACCTAGGATTAACAAATAACAACTTTTTTTAAATAGTTAAAATAGGTCGTTATCTTGTAAAACTATGGTTACAAACTCACTTGGGCTAAAATCCTATCTAAGGCTGGAGGTACTTAAGTTGACGGTTTACGAAACACCTGCTACTTAGAGATTTTAACCGGTTATTGAGCGTTGTTAACCCGATTTTATGAGCATGCGTGAACGACGTGAGGTAATAAATTGGTTTATCACTTAGACATCATAGGTTAAATCCAAATATAAACGTTATACTTGGATAAACACCTAAACTTAAGTTGTATTTATTAGTCGGAATATATCTAAGTAAAAGATTTACCCAAAACAAATATAACACTTTAGTGGGAGTTTAATAATATATACGATATATTGTTTTGAGCTCTGACGTCCCTAAGAGTTCACACCATGAGATCCATGCTTGGCTTCGTGTTGCTTTTACTGTGATTGCTCCATTCAGAAGGTGTTTGCATGGGTCAATAACAAGGTGAATAGGGGAAGTAGTTCCTAGTAAGTGGGAGAAGGAAGTGTGTCAATACATCCTACGGTCTCCTCCATTAGGTTGGACTGTGAGATTCCTATGTTGCACATGCTATCGTTTTTAGGTGGCATTAGCTAGTCGTCTTTTCAATGACTATCCTCTCGGAGGGTTGTAACATGGGATTCAGAATAACTCAAACTCTAGAAAAGGATAGGGTCTCTTAGGTCGATTCCCAACTTTGACTCTCCAATTCGATAACATTATTGGGGCTGGCCTCTGAGGTCTGAAAATGGAGGAGGGTTACATTTACAAGAGTTACTAAGTGTTAGTAAGTTCTTGATAAAAAACGGTAACTAAATGACTATAGGAATAAAAAGTTATTCTAAAGTTAGTATTTAGTCAAGAATGTCTTGCTTCAGTGAAGGAGTATTTGACTGCCCTTCGGTAGAATCTATTCTAACTCACTAAAGTATCGTTACAAATAAATAATGAAATTTGGGTATATTATTACTTTTGCTAAAATTTGATTGGCTTTAAAAGCAATTTACTAATTAGAAATTTGTTTATATTTTCAGAATCTTGAATCCTTTTAACAAATACTCGCTTCCAATAAGTTTAAAGGTATTAAATATTCAACAAGGAAATCAAATAAACACAATATTAGCAAATGATGATTTAAAATTCGTTTTAATAGAGGAATGTCCTCTAACTCCCAGCTCATCTACAAACAAAAAAGTTTGAAATGCTTATGATAGATGAATTGGGACAAATCTAAAGGCTCGAATCTATATATTAGCAAGCATATTCAATATACTAGCTAAGAAATACGAGAGCATAGTTTCTGCCAAAGAAATCATGGATTCGATTCAAACATTGTTTAGACAATCTGTCAAGCACAATACTCTCGATAATGTTTATAACTTTTACATACAGGATAGAACCTCTGTTAATGAACATGTCCTAGAAATGTTGAAAGTAATAAACAAGAATGTCATAAATGAGGAAGCCGAGAAAGCACAACAAAGTAAATATGATTTACTAGTTGTTGAAACATGTTTAGTGGAAAATGATAAATTAATCTGGATATTGAATGCAGGTGCCGCTAATCATATTTGCGCTTTCGCTTAGGAAACTAGTTCCTGGAGGCAGCTTACATAAGGCGAGACAACCTTTAAGGTAGGGTCAGAAAAGGTTATTTCAGCTAAAGCAATGGGAGATATGAAGTTATTTTTTTTAAGATAGATTCAGTTTTCTTGAAAATGCTTATTATTTTTCTGCCATGAGGAGGAATTTGATATCTATCTCATGTTTGTTAGAACAAAAGTATAAAGTTTCTTTTGAAGTGAATGAAGTGTTCATTTTTTCAAAGGGTATTAAAATATGTTTTGCAAAATTAGAAAATAACTTATATGTGTTAAAACCAATTGAAGCAAAAACTATTTTAAATATAGAGATGTTTAAAACAACTAAAACGCAGAAATAAAAAATGAAAAATTTCTCCTAATGCCTATCTTTGGCATTTAAGACTTGGCCACATAAATCTCAATAGGATTGAAAGATTGGTTAAGAGGGGACTCCTAAATCAGTTAGAAGATAACTCTATACCACCGTATGAGTCTTGTCTTGAGGGTAAGATGACCAAAAGATCTTTCACGTGAAAAGGTCTTAGAGCCAAAGAACTCTCAGAGCTTGTGCATTTAGACCTCTGTAGTCCGGTGAATGTTAAGGCATGAGGAGGGCATGAATATTTCATCAGTTTTTTTTTATGATTGTTCTAGATATAGTTATATTTACATAATGCATCATAAGTCTAAAACCCTTGAAAAGTTCCAGGAGTATAAGGCAGAGATTGAGAACCAATTAGGTAAAAAGATTAAAAAACTTCGATTAGATCGAGGTGTCGAATATATGTACTTAAAATTCTAGGACTATTTGATAGAACATGAAATTCAGTTTAAACTCACAGCACCCAGTACACCTCAATAGAATGGTGTAGCGGAGAGGAGAAATAGAACCTTATTGGACATGGTTCGTTCGATGATGAGTTATAATCAATTGTCTAATTCATTATGGGGAAACGTAGTACAAACTGTAGTATATATTTTGAATATAGTTCCCTAAAAAAGTGTATCAGAAACACCTTACGAGTTCTGGAGAAGGTGTAAAGGTAGTTTATGTCATTTTAGGATTTGAGAATGTCCAACACATGTACTAGTACATAAGCCGAAGAAACTAAAATGTGGTTCAAAAGTATGCCTATTTGTAGGATACCCCATAGAAACAAAAGGTTGTCTATTTTATGATCCTCAGGAGGATAAAGTATTTGTATCGATAAATGCAACATTCTTAGAGGAGGAGGAGGACTGCATAAGAAATCATCAACCTCGTAGTAAGCTAGTATTAGATGAAATGTCCACAGAAGCTACAAACAAATCAACAAGGGTTGTTGATCGGGCTGGTTCTTCAACAAGAGTTATTGATGAAATTGGTCCGTCACATCCTTCTCAAGAGTTGAGAGTGCCTCGATGTAGTGGGAAGGTTGTTCAACAACCTGGCCGTTACATGGGTTTGATAGAAACTCAAGTTTTCATACTTGATGATGGCTTAGAGGATCCATTAACCTTTAAACAGGCAATGGAAAATGTGGATCGAGTCTAGTGGATAAAAGCCATGGACTTCAAGATGGAGTCTATGTACTTCAATTCAGTCTGGAAACTTGTAGATAAACTAGATAGAGTAAAATATATTGGTTACAAATGGATCTATAAGATAAAATGAACTAAGCTCGTAAGGTACAGATCTACAAAGCTAGACTCGTGACAAAAGAGTTTACCCAAAGAGAGGGGGTTGACTATGAAGAAACCTTCTCTCCGGTTACCATGATCAAGTATATTATAATTCTCTTATCCATTGTTGCCTTTCATGATTATGAAATATGGCAAATGGATGTCAAGATAACTTGTCTGAATGGCTATCTTGAAGAGAGTATCTATATGTTTCAACCAGAGGGGTTTATTGAACAGAGTCAAGAGGAAAAGGTTTGTAAGCTTAAAAGATTCATTTATGGGTTGAGACAAGTGGAGGTATCTTATGCAATAAGTTTGCATAAGAATGGACCGTGAAATAGTAGCCACTAGATGTAACGTCGTTTAATTAGTTTGGTTCACATTTTAATTGGATGACTTAGGCAACTTAGTCTTAATCCTGATTTTATTATGCACTCCTGTTTGTGAGGGATTGTCCTTTGATTTGTATGGGTGAGAGTGGCCAGTTTGTCGATTTAATAAGTCTACCATTTTGGAGACAAGAGCGAGGGAACATAATAATATAAGATAGAATTCACTCATTCTCAACTTAAGGGTAAGTAGATAAGTGTTCTCTTAAGTGATTGCGGTGAAGGAACTCTTATACAAGAGTACCTCTGAGTAGAAGCAGATCATTCCAAATACATTGTGACAGAATTTCCACATTTACATTCAAACAGAACAAATATGCAATATGCTATAAATTACCGGCATGATTTTAAAAAAAATAAAAAGAGAACAAGAAAACATACCAGTTGAAGAACTTTCTCCATAGCAAACTCGTTCTCTCCAAGCGAACTGGTGCTTTCACTCTCACTGGAACGACCAAGCAATCGTTCACCAAGACTTTAATTGTCTACACACGAACGACCTCCACACGAATAGAAAGATGGGGATGACACCATTTGCAACCCTCGGTATTCTTAGTGTGAGAATCCAAAGAGTGAGCTCTATTGGAATTTGATAGAGGGGAGGAGGAAAGAAGATTGTATACTACGATAAAGAAAGTGGGAGAAAGGCAGGGTTTATCGTATAGACAGTGCTTGATCATTTAGAAGAAGTATACGAGCGTGTAGTAAATAGGCTAGGATCATATAGACGGTCATTTAGTAATCACTTGGTGCTAGACGATCATTTAGAAAAACGTGGACGATCTTGTAGAAAGATGCGCACTTGTATACGATCTAGTAGTAACTTCGAGCTATCATATAGTCTCTCGATTAGCTAAGCGATAGGCATATACACTTCGCTTGAGTGAATTACATGACAGTTTGCAAAATGAATACGATTTTTATTTTATTCTTCAGTTACGAAAACTGATTGAAACTTTCCACTAACGCATAGTTACGGAGAAAACGGCGTGCACAATTATCCTATAATTGTCAAATTAAAATAATAAATATAATGATATTATATTCATTAACCTATAGTTTAATATCACATATAAACCATAGTGTTTTCTCCTCCACTAGATATAAATCATATTTATATCCATTTTCCTCCAATTAATGTATCTCATACATAAAGTCAATCATATCATATATAATTAACCAGTTCAATCATATCATATATAATCAAACTCCCTTTTGTCAATTTGAACATTTCAAACTGACATAAAAACTGATTCTCAACTTGAATCTATTGAGCTACCAAGGGGACCTTATGAACCTATGGTTCGAAGCTCCAACAGCATGTGAATAGCTAATAAAACTCTTTAGCCACGAGATTCACCATCCGTTAACTGCCAGGCATTCCACTAAAGACCGAAAACTGCACTCTTCTCACCACAGATATATTTCTATGCCCATCGGATATAACCAATCAATAGTACGATAATCCTTCATAGATGCTTGTAAGTACAACTGGGCCAATTTACCATTTTGTCCTTATAGTTACATCTAACTCCTTAAGTACCACTGATCTCTTTAATGAACAATACAACATAGTCCTACTATGTATGGACACCACTCGAGCCATAAGAAGGTGTGTGGCGCCACATCGTTCAAGCTCCGAAATCAGCCCTCAAAGGAGTAATCTATCTACTTACCCTTGCTTTGGGGAAGGAGTGAATTCCATCTTGTGTAGCTGAGTTCCCAGCTCCCAAATCAGACGAATCCCTAAAGTGATAAGTTTGAGTCGGCAATCTGGCCACTCACATCTATGCTAGTCAAAGGACTGCCCTTAAAGGCAGAAGTTCCCAACTCACTCAGGATTGAGGTCATGTTACCTATGGTCATCCTAGTGAAGTGAAGTCTCTGTCATGATCGACGTTATATAATGAGATGTTAACACTTCATGGTCAGGTCTTATACAAACTCTTTGTCTAGGACGCCCTCGCTCGCATGTCCCCACATGAATGATCAAGATCAGACCATCTGTAGCAAGTCACAACATTTGTAACTATTCCACAAAGCAGGTTACATCCGTAGTCTATGTCTTTTTTAATCCGCTAAAAAACAACGTTGTCATTGAAATAAAACAAGTTCAAGTAGTCACATTAAACTCTTTAATGGACTGTTCTTAATCTTGTATGCATGCATCAAATCTATCTAATTCACCTTTCCAAGTAAGTTTCTAGATAGGGGTGTTCCGTTTCCGTCACCTTAAATACCCCAGCCTAAACAGAACCTGCCTTAGACAAAAGGTCCCTTATAGATAGATTTCCTACACTTTAACCTTTTATTAGTCAATTTAATCCTAATAAACTGATTAAAAGATTAAAGCCTAAGGTTATTAATCATATTAGAACTGTGATCTTAGGTCTATCTCATCCAAGTTTTAAAACAATTTTTAAAACCATGATTTAAACCTAAGTTGGCATGAATGTATTTCTTATTGATTTTAGTTCTAATTTCTTTATAACTTTTATAAAAGAAACAATTAAAACCATACATTGCCATACAACAAGGTATTTATAACTTTTATAAATTTAACCTATGTGTCATGCTTCATGCAATGTCCATTCATTACTATACATAACTTTTATATACAAGTAACGAACCAAGTACACATGCTTTCCATACACCCTTATATTATAACACTTATAATATAAAAATGATGCATGTCAATGCTTTATACAATATGATGCATGAGCATGCTCTTATATAATTTAAATCATGCTTCTCTAAATCATAACTATTATAATAAAGAGAAGATGCATGACCAATGCATAACCTAAGATGGGATTTCTTCTATATGGCATACTATATGACATATAAATAAAACATGCATTCTATGTACATTCACAAAAATTAATGGACTGGGATGAACCACCTAAAAAATGGAAAGAAAAACCCTATCTATTACATTTTTCCATTGAGCAAACTGATTCACAGGCGAACAAGGTCTTGAACCCGCGGGCAAAGCTCCCCATCGTTTAGTAAACGCGGCCAGGTATACGATTGTTTAGCACACAAGACAAAACCACGTAGATGCTAAACGATCATTTAGATGACAACGAAGTTGTGAAGCCCGATCGTCTAGATGATCACTTAACGAGCACTAAGCAAACAATTTACTCCGTGATCGTGTAGTCAGTAACTAAGCGATGAAGCTTGCTGAGCTACACGATCGTCTAGTGCGCGCACGTAAAACCAGCTCCTAAGTATCCGATAACGATCGTCTACCCCATTGTTTACACGACCCGACCAACGCTTGGTTGTCTTCATCCTCGAAGAACAACAACCCTTGCTATGAAGCTTCTTCACGAACGACTCACAGACTCAAACTCTTTGAAATTATAGACTCGATAGCAGTTAATGTGCCCAAAAACCCAGGGGCCTTTACAATTAACTTCAAATGTAAAAGAATTTAAATAAACCAGAGGCTTCATCCCAGAAATATCGTTAATCCACACATCGACAAACTATTTAACGCTTAAACAACGAGTAGACATGCTTTTACCCACCAAGAATGTAAATGCAATTCTTTGCATCAATGAATTTGGAATATCAGAACCTAGCTCTGATACCAATTGAAGGAACTCTTATACAAGAGTACCTCTGAGCGGAAGCAGATCGTTCCAAATACATTGTGATAGAATTTCCACATTTACATTCAAACAGAACAAATATGCAATATGCTATAAATTACTGGCATGCTTTTAAAACAAATAACAAGAGAACAAGAAAACATACCAGTTGAAGAACCTTTCTCCACAGCAAACTCGTTCTCTCCAAGCGAACTAGTGCTCTCGCTCTCGCTAGAACGACCAAACAATCGTTCGCTAAGACTTTGATCATCTACACACGAATAACCTCCACACGAACAGAAAGATGAGGATGACACCACTACTTTGAACCCTCAGTATTCTCGGTGTGAGAATCCAAAGAGTGGGCTCTATTGGAATTTGGCAGAGGGGAGGAGGAAAGAAAATCGTATACAAAGATCAAGCAAGTGGGAGAAGGGCAGGTTTTATCGTATAGACAGTGCTTGATCGTTTAAAAGAAGTACACGATCATGTAGTAAATAGGCTGCGATTGTATAGACGATCATTTAGTAATCGCTCGGTGCTAGACGACCGTTTAGAAAAACGTGGGCGGTCGTTTAGAAAGATGCGACCTTGTATACGATCGGGTAGTAACTTCGAGCTATCATATAGTCTCTCTGTTAGCTAAGCGATAGGCATATACACTTTGCTTGAGTGAATTACATGATATTTTGCAAAATGAAAATGATTTTCATTTTATTCTTTAGTTACGAAAACTGATTGAAACTTCCCACTAACACACGGTTACGGAGAAAACAGCGTGCACAATTATCCTATAATTGTCAAATTAAAATAATAAATATAATCATATTATATTCATTAACCTATAGTTTAATATTATATATAAACCATAGCGTTTTCTCCTTCACTAGATATAAATCATATTTATATCCATTTTCCTCCAATTAATGTATCTCATACATAAAGTCAATCATATCATATATAATTAACCAGTTCAATCATATCATATATAATCAAAATCCATCTTGTCAATTTGAACATTTTAAATTGACCCAAAAACTGATTCTCAACTTGAATCCATTGAGTTACCAAGGGGACCTTATGGATCTATGGCTCGAAGCTCCAACGACACATTAATAGCTGACTAAACTCTTTAGCCATGAGATCCACCATCCGTTAACTGCCAGGCATTCCACTAAAGATCAACAGTTGAACTCTTCTTACCACAAATTGTTGGATTTTATGTCCTAAAACTCGTAGTTTGTAAATTAATAAACATATTCTGTTTTGTTTTTCGATAAAGTTGTTATTGAAATTGTAACCTAAATCCAATAAACTAAGATCCTTGGCTATAACATGAATACTCGAACTATATGTAGAGACATATCATAGGATCAAGTTCAAGTATATAGCCAAAACTGTCTATAATATAAGGATAGGGTTGGGTACCTTATCCTGGGGACACTATGGATGCGGCCCACTTTGTATTAAGTACAAACGATGAGATCCTAAATCGTTCGTGTAGAGACATATGAGTGGGGGCGTCCTATGCAATGAGTTTGCATAAGATAGGACCGCGAAATTAGTCACTTTCTCTTTATAACGCCGTTTACCGAAGAAACTGACTATTTCACAAGATGACCTAAGTAACTCGATCTTAATCCTGAGCTAACTATGAACTCCTGTTTATACAAGATTATCCTTTAATCTGCATGGGTGAGAGTGGCCAGACATCGCCGACTCAACAAGCCTACCATTTTGGGGATAAGATCGGATAGATAGCTAGGGGCATAGTCTCGCAAGACGGAATTCGCTCCTACCCATTTTAGGGATAGTAGATAGGTTATTCCCTTAAGTACTAACTCCAGGACTTGAACAAGGGACCCCACCCTCTCCTTGGCCCGAGAAGGACTTAAGTTTGATGGTTGGACCACAAATCGATTGTTCATTAGAGGATTAGTGGAACTTAAGGAACAAGAAGTACTATAGGGGTAAAACGGACATTTGACCCGGTTATAGCTACGAACATCCTGTGAAGGATCGACTTACTAAACATGGTTATATCAAGTGGACGAAAATATATCTACAGTGAGGGGAGTGCAACTATTGGGCTATAGTGGAGCGTCCCGGTAGTTAACGAATGTTGGTTAGCTTGGTTAATGAGATTAGTCGGTTAACCTCGAATCGTTGAGCCCATGATCTGTAGGTCCATTAGGTCCCCCTACTAGCTCATATCGGAATAAAGCCTAGAACAATTAGATAGGAAACTTTGAATTGTTCAAAATCGGGAAAGGATATTATCGTCAATTGTGTTTGACACAATAATTTAATTATGAACTAAATTATTAAATGAGAGATAGAGTATTTAAAAGTGTTTTAAATACTATATACATGAATAAGGATTCATATATAATGGATTGCACA